>NC_085866.1:55171838-55204338 GCF_034702125.1 Engraulis encrasicolus
TCTATCATGGAACGTTCGCTGAAAGTTCCCGCGGCTTTAACTGCCAATGAACAGGCGAGAAGTACCGAACTCTGCATTCCAATTGGTTACTCGCTTACTCGCCTCGCTCGAAGATAAAATATTTTCAACTCGGTATCCGCCCACATCGCATTGCTTGTACAGTACTCGCCTACTTGCCTGCGAGTCTCGCTTGAACACATCGACATTCTATTGAGTTCATTCGCTGAGCGAGTAACTAGCAGCGATGTGTGTAGGGCCTTAACTTAATCATTAATAACAAAAATAATTTGCGGTAAAATATTACCTCCGCGATTGAAATGATGACACAACGTTTTAACATAGGCCTGCATTCTTGCCTAATAGTACTCCATAACACATAAAAACACAAAATAAAGAAGTATACTCACGTTTCTGGACGGACAAAAGACATAAGGTCACTAAACAACATGTGATTATCTAACCAACATGTGAGGGAATTTGATATTTTTTCTAGGACCGTCCTCTGCCGGCCCCCTGCTATACCGCCTCAGCCCACCAGAGGGCCGCGGCCCATAGTTTGAGAATCACTGATCGAGAGGATAGCAGGAAGACAGGAGAGTGAGAGGATAGCAGGAAGACAGGAGAGCAAGAGGAAAAGAGAATAAGCAGGGAGAAGAGCTCTGGAGAAGACAGAAAAAGGCCTCATCCCACTCTCTTCAAAGGCAGGGGAGAGCTGCTCGCGTGCATCAATCTGGGCTGGGCAGACTGGTCTGTGTGTGTTTGTGTGTGTGTGTGTGTGTGTGTGTGTGTGTGTGTGTGTGTGTGTGTGTGTGTGTGTGTGTGTGTGTGTGTGTGTGTGTGTGTGTGTGTGTGTGTGTGTGTGTGTGGGCTCGCTGGGCAACTCTTGAAAGGCTCCATGTTCAAATGTACAGTCACCAGGTGGGTGATCTCCAGAAGAGAGATGGAACAAGCTAGAGAAACACAGAGGACAGAGGGAGGTGGAGGGGGGGAGGTGGAGAGAGAGAGAAGCGAGAGAGAAGTGAGAGAAACACAGAGAGAGAGGGATTTGCTGGATGACATTACTGAGCTGTCCCCAGTGAGATGGTGTGTGCTCTGCTGCAATCCGCTCAGACACACATGACATCACTGCATGTGTGTGTACAGTAGGTGATAGCTGTACTACAGGGGGCTGTGGATAATAGGAAAAGTTGCCCACATAGGCCTATATACAGTATCGGTTTGTTGTACCAATGACGTCCCTTATCACACATCATTGACACACCTGTTTCCAGAGTGACTGTATCCCAATTGCTGTCCATGTTCAATCCACAGTAGCCCAGCTCACAGTCTTGATATCCTCAAAGATGCCATGGCATCATTCTTTAATCACTTTATGGTGGTGACGAATACTCTGTGAGCCAGTGTCAGTGCTTTAGTGTTCCTGGTTTAGTTTGTACACTCATGCCTGCACGCACACACACGCGCACACACGCACACACGCGCGCACGCACACACACACACACACACACACACACACACACACACACACACACACACACACACACACACACACACACACACACACACACACACACACACACACACACACACACACACACACACACACACACACACACACACACAGACACACACACTAACTGTAATGTTTCACCCTTTTTTATTGGCTTTCTTCCCAAAGCCTTATTTCCCAGTCAGAATAATTCATGTTTTGAAGCAGAGATGATTAGCACTGTTGGAGGCTTTCCATTTATTTCATGTGACATTTCTGGAATGTTCGCCGTCAAAAAGAAGGAAGTAGTGCCCTTGAGGCCCATCATTTGAAGGCCGTAGGATGCAAATGTGAAAATGTGCAGAATGGAAGCCTATGGAATCCAGCAGCGCAACACTGAATCATTGATTCCACAGGCTTGATGCACTATTTCATCTTCTCATCTTTGGGATCACTGCACTGATAGTGGTAGTGCAATATGTATGTTGTGTTATGTTGTGGATGAAGTTGTGTAAGACACACAAAAGCAGAGCAGAACAGTGGTCGGATGCTGCCTGGTTGATTACGTGGTTGATTCATTCAAGCTGTGTGTTGTTTATGAAAAGTGTCTATGACGATCATTAGATAGGAAACTACTGCGTTAAAGGCTTTTCAAAATGTCATCATTTTGTTTCATGAAATGAACAGGGAATTTGCAGCAGAACCAATGGAAAATGAATATGAAAAGGGCAAAAACAAAGAGTTAAAGAACAGTACAAGTAACATCGGTCTAGCCCATCTGTCAAAATGTCTGACAAAGTGTACTGTACATGTAATTTTGACACCTCCTCGCTCCTCTCTATATTGATTCTCTTGTCTCATTGATCTTGCAGGTTTTCTCTTTTTTTGCGTCTGTACGGGACCCTGCTGAGGACATGCCAGTGAAACTCAGAGTCTGCCTGGACTGACCAAAAAAGCAGAAGAAGCAGCAACAGCTCTGCTCTTTTCCCCTGTGGGGGTAAGCACTGAACCAATAGAAGATTTTCTCCCCCACCCCCTCCTCACCACTCTGGACCTCTCCAACCCCTTCAGGAGGAAGCCAAAGCAGCTTATTCTCCACCATCTTATTTCCTGATGCCTTCCGCAAGGCTTCTCAATGGACCGCCTCATGCTTTGAATCAGGCTGCTTAGCTGTCGAAGAAAACCTCCTTCCTTCGTCTCCCCAACCGCCCATCCCTGGACCAGGAGACAGTGAAGGAGAGAGTGAGTGAGCAAAACACTGCGGTCAGAAAAAGTCAATCATTTTTGTGAGTGCGATATCCCTAACCCAATTAGCATTTCTCAGAACTGCTGCCAAACAGTTAAGGAGAGACACAAGGACTAATTTTTCCCCCACGAAGATTTATATGTTTTATTTACTCACAGTTTCTCGCTGTTGAAAAATGGACTATATAAATAATCTGCAGCACTACTCAGAAGGCTGTTTTGACAGCAGTCCTCACCTCCTGCTTCCTACACCATCTATTCTGTTTTGTCTATTTTTTGCCTACAACACAGGCACACACATGCACATAGCTCCCACTGACACACAGACACATGCACCGATAACGCTCCCCTCTCTTCTCTCCAGATTCGGTTTTGACTCGAAGGCAAACAGATTTTATTTGATGCTCGACTAGCCCTGACCACCTCACCATGTCTGTGCCTCAGGGCCTCCTCATAGACCTGATTACCTGCAGCCGGCAAAGCTGTGGAAGCAGGAGTAAAAGCAGCATGACCTCCTCCACCTCCTCCAGAACATCTTCTTTCTCTAAATTATCCTCCTCCTCCAGTACTTCTGCCTCCTCCACCTCGTCCTACTACTCCTCCATGACCTCCTTCAATACCTCCTCCACTTGCTATCCTCCCTGCTCCTTTTCCTGCAGGTGGTTGATCACACACATTCATCACCCTCCCCTCCCCTACTTCCTCCTCCTCCTCGTCCTCCTCTCTTCTGTTCCGGTGGTCCAAAGCCCCGTCCTCCGGGCCACCCCGGCCCTGGGCCAAACCTGAAGTCCATCCGCATCGACGGGGACATCTCACTGTTGCGGCCTGTTCCCAGTGCACGCGGACGGCCATGATGGCAAGGCCTACGGGGAGTGGAAGAAGGAGAAGGGCATCCACCGACTGCAGGCCATGCTATTAGCCCTGGACCATCATTTTTTCTAGTGCATGCAGGTGTAAATAACAAGTTCAAAAAGCAATCATTGGTTTGGTGATCTTGACCTTTGCCGAAATGGTTCATTGCCCTTCTGACAGAAGTCACGCACGCACGCACGCACGCACGCACGCACGCACGCACGCACGCACGCGCACATGCCCACGCACACGCACACGCACACACACACACATACACACACACAGACTTCTTGGATTATTGATCCAGACACAACAAAGTCTACCTTTTTAGTCATTTGATGACATTGAACTTGTGCCAATATAACCCAGAATGCGATAGCCACTTTAAACACAGACAAGCTAAACTGTCTTGACTATCCATAGTGATCAGAGTAACCTGACTCTTGGGATGAAGAGTTTCCATGGTCATATGGCTTACCGTACAGAACTATGGCCATATGGCGTAGCTGTCCAAAGACAAACCACTTGTCTGACACTTTTAATAATGTGCTACTTTAACTAGACCTACTCACAAATTCCAAAATACAGTCGATATTGCAGAATCAATGACAACATTGTTGTCTCAAACAACTGTTGTGCTTCATTTCTTTTCCCCCTTCACTACATTTAAACTTTAACTGGAAGTTTCAGTGAGAGGTAGTCTTGGGTACCAAACGGGGGGTGATTTACCCATTGTAGCCTATGACTATATTTCCCAGCAGTGTGATGGCTGAGTCTGTCTGTGAGGTGGGTGAAGGGTATTGCCACTGCTGTGCTTCAGCTGTAGGCATATGGCAGAGGGCCAGGAGCCACAGGTAATCACAGATGTGCCTGCCTGCCTGGATCCTCCATCACCCCCCTGCTCTCCACTCTCACTGCCCACCTGTTATGTGGCCTGAATAATATCACCATCAAACACAATTCTAACACTAGGGTTCATTTGTGGCCTCAGTATCATCACTAAATACACGTCAAGTACTGGGGCTCATTTTCTAACCTGGTATGTGGTTTCAAATAATATCACTACCAAACACACGTTTAGTAGGCTACTTGGGCTCCTATGGTATTTCAATGACAAATTTTTAAAATGCTAATCTTCTTTGTAGGGGAGCACTTTTACTTTCCTGGGTGTGAGTATTCTCATTCATCCAGGTCAAATGAAAAACCTACTTTGATCTTTTGTGTGCTTGAGCACTCTCTGTATCATGTGACCATAATCACTTTCATTCCTGTCCACACCTTGATGTTACATTAATATGTGAACCCTGGTTAAATCCTGGTTTCATGCCACATGATGACAGCTATGACGTACAGCGTGCTCTTTACTCAGGCCAGAACTGAAGAAAACTCTTATGGAAAAAAGTTTAATGTCTTCAGGATTAAAAAAGAAGCCCAGTTCCTTACAACTTAACTCCTAATCACTTTGCTTTTAGCCACAACAAAAAAATCAAGAATCTTGATATATTATGACCAGACATACAGTATATAACAGAGTGTTTGTTTTACTCATCAATTTCAGTTAATAGTTCCTGGTTTGTCAATAATGTAATTTTAAATAGGATTCACTATTCTTCAGTCGTGGGCGGGATTTATTATAGGGCCTTAGCTAAATCAGGTAATGATTCATACAGTATTCCCCTCTTAAGGCAGGGCCACTTGCATCCATCAATACTAAGTTCAGCAGCCTAGACCCCCTCACCATTCGACTCCTGACCAACCAGGTTGGTGGGGGGAGTAATTAACCAGTGCTCTCCCCATCCTCCTCTATGACTGAGGTACTCTGAGCACGGTCCCTCCACACTGCTCCCTTGGGGCGCCATTGGGGGGCTGCCCCCTTGCACGGTTGAGGCATACATGCAATTTTGCTGTGTGCAGTGTGTAGTGAACACTTGTGTACTGTGTCACAATGACAATTGGAGTTGGAGTTTCCCAGCTAGACTTTCACTTTCTTTCTCTTTCATTAACACACAGCTGAGTTGCTGACCTAGAGAAGGGAGTGTTGGCATGTTTTGAAATGTGCAGTGTTTCCTTTGATATGCTGAGATCTGGCTGTATTTGTTATTTACTTTAATCATTAGCATGCGTTTGTGGCCTCTCATCTAAATTCAATCAAGCTATTGTTTCGGTTATAGTGTATTCACTGTGGTTTTCAGAACCTCTTCAGAGAGAGAGAGACAGAATGCACCACTCAAAAACTCCTGAGTACATTCTCTATAGTTTGTTTCAGCCATTTTATGTTTTAGTGCAGGGTTGTCTTTAAAAATGTATGCATATGGTGTGCCACTTCCTCAATACATTCCACTGTTCTTTTTGAAATTTAAATGGACATGAGACCAGCAGACCGTGCAGCTGGGGCAGAAAAGCAAAAGAAAATTACATTTAGCAAACTGTGAGACGGCAGATATTGTGACAAGCCTGTTACCAAAATCATGTTATGTCATTTCATCTTTTCATGCAGCAGCATAGTTATTTCTAGACATCCTCTACCAAGAATTGCTTTTTAAATAATGGATGTGGTGAACTCTTAAATGATGCATACATGTGAAATTTATTGCAATCAGTACATCATACATTGTACGGTCCATCTTCCATTGTAAGAAAAGGGTAGACTGCCAGTCACAGAGACGAGTCATTGCTCACACTATGCATGCTTTGTTATCTTATATTATCTTATTATTATCTTTCTGCATTCAATAAACTTCCATTGACAATGTATTTTAATGCAAAGCCCTGACATAAGGAAATATGAATTAGCATCTTACACTCATTAGGGACCAAGTTGCTCAGAGGCAAGGAAGCTGTAATGAGCAAATTAATGTGCATTATTATATCTCTCAGACTAGCTTTGGTGATGTAGCAGTGTAAACAGCAATCCCATGACACTGATAAGACAGACCATGCTGAATGAAGAGTTCTGCAATCTATGGTTAACAAGCTTAGGACCTCTACGACAATGCTGTGGCTACCCCATCTGTCATCGTCTGCTATCTGTTGACTTTTCATTCTGAATGTGTACTGACGGGAGTAATACTGTCATTAATCACTTCTGCACAGACAGATAGACAGGTAGGCGGGATCATATCCCAAACAGACAGATAGACAGGCAGGCAGGATCATATCCCAAACGATTTGATGAATATTTCATTCTGCATGTGACATCAGCTGAAGGAGGAAAAACCGAAGAAAAAGGGAAAAAAGCTAATTCAACATCAGCTCCCTCCGCTCTCCACATTCATTTTCCCTGACACTGTTTTTTCCCGTTCATTTTCACTCCTCTTCTTCCCTCTCCTCATCCTCTCCCGCCTCTCCCAACTCAACCCCCAACTTTCCGCAGGGAAATGCACTGATCAAGCAAGGGCCGTTGCGTTACACAAACAAGAGCACCATTAAAGGGTACTGTAATTATGCCACGGGCTGTATGAGGAGGTTGCTGGATGCTTGTGAGCTGGGCTGGCTGTTTTATCCCTTGTTCCAACCAGCCAGCTCGCATCAGGTTTTTAATAACGTCACCCTCTCACTTTGTGACAGTGAGCAGCAACAGCTACTTTGGCATCTCCTCAGCATTTACTTCTCTCCCAGTAAACCTCCACCCTGCCCACAGTCTCTTTATTGCAAGGTATTAAAAATATGACTGATCTTCCTCATGAGTCAAGTCAAAGATGGTTGTCTCGAAGACTGAGCTAAGTATGGCTTTTTCATGCCCTGGACTTGGTCTATCAGTCAAATACAGTAAACAAATGACCTATTAGTTAACAGTTAATCTATTTTGGCTATCATTCACTTATTTTACGCACTACATTAGTTTGAGTTTAACACATTCACATCTTTGACAGATTTCCAATGATTTATCAGACCAAGTTACTTCAGATCATAGACAGTGGTGTGTGTGAGGCCCCACTGAGTAGATACTATATGAGGGGGATGGATGGCATTTTTAGGGAGCGCTGAGGAGGTCCTCTCTAACTCTTTTACTTCATACCCACAATAATCCCTCCAGCAGTCCCCTCCTTGTCATCAAACTTCACAGTAATTTCATTATGTTTGCGAATGAAGCGTCTGAACTGAAATGTATTAAGTCCAGGATATATTTTGAAAATGTGATGAAACCAAATATTAAAGCGTGAGGCTAAGCCTCTGCTTTAATCCCTTTCCTTTTGAAGCAAGGTGGCCCTGTAGAGTCTACTGATTGCTTGAGGAAAAAATAGTTACATTTGGTGGAGTCAAAAAATAAAGCATTTTCGCTGTATGATTTAAGAATCGGTGTGTGCCTCCTGCTTCAGTGGTGCTCCAGCAGCTTGATAATCGTTCCTGATAGAGAGAGAGATAGAGAGCGATAGTAGTTTCCTGTGTGCACTGGAGCATAGTTGCTGCTGTTTCCGCAGACCAGAGTGGACGCTAAACTGCGGATTCCTTTTCCTCGGTTGCTGGGCTCAGAAGCAGTTTGTGGAGCAGACTTCAAATGAAATTGCAGGTGGATTGACCAGCAGGCATCTTTTCCTGTCGATAAGATGTAGGATAACCTGTATTTCAACCTCTTCAGAGTGTCTTCTTCACGTTTTAATCTGTAAACCATATCATGGATATTAAAGTCAGCATGTGAAGAAAAGGAGAGGGGAAAGGAAAAAAATCCAACCATGGGGGATCAGATTAAGATACAAACCATTTCTGTCTCTAACAAAAATTGATTTACACAGACGTTCATCTGTTTATTGCTTGAGCTTGCTCCCCTGCTCAGCTTGCTCCCCTGCTCTGCCCCTTGCCTTCTGTGCATGGGAGCTCTGGTGAATTGCTATTGGACAAGCAGGCGGACCAGGAAGAGGCCTGCTCCTGTCACCTTCATGGTTGATCTGCAGCGTGGTGCTGCTGTAATCGAGGCGAGAGGCTGCGGTCGGGGATGGATTCCTAGTGACCTGCCTCTTGGCCTCTCTCAAAGCAATTAGTCACAGTCACATCACCGCCAGCCAGGCAGCTCTCACAAGCTGTAAATACAGCTACTCCACATTGCACCAACCTCTATGTAGATCACTGTATATATACTGTACTGTATATCTGAATACATTTCATCAGCGTCATCAGTGTTCTTGTTTGCACAAGTAGCAAGCAAGCAGGCCTCACAAGCTGGCTATAATACACCAAAGTCTACATTAGACATACACTGTATGTGGAACACTAAATAGGCCTACATTGGAAGCTATAAAAGTTCAGTCAATGTGCTTGTTTGTTAACTGAGCTTGTAGGAAGAAAGCCTGAAAAGAGGTCGGTACAGAAACAGGATTTTTTTTTTCATGAACATCGGTAAGTGGACCATTTGATGAGGACAAAAGGCCTGAAGACAGCCCGCTACCGCAAAAAAGTCCAGTGGCAATATAGCTTCTGTGGCTGGACAGAGAAATATAGAATAATTCGTTCTATACCAACTTGTCTCTAAAAAAAGCGAACATGTGTTATCGTCTATTTTAATCCTACACACGTCATACATTGTAAATATAACACACGCGCACACGCACACACACACACTAAGTCAAGTCAACTCATCAGGGCTCTCTGTAGTCAATTCTTCACATATCGCCTCCTTCATCACATGCTTGGGTGCATGTTGTTCCCTGCTTGGACTGCTGTAACCTGCAGCCTACTTGAGAACTGGCCTGGAAACAATCCACATCCGTCACCATGTTGTCAACATGGTTCATATGTACAAAAAAAAAACTTTTCTAGTAAAAATGAGCAATTTTGTGTTTCAATGCCAAATTAAAGATTTTTCCACATCAAAATATTCCCATTGTGCCCAGGAGCATCTGATGAAAGCTTCTTAATGTTTTGTTTAATATAATTGTATATTACACCCCCTGAATTCATCTAATGGGAATTACTTTTAGTGGCTCTACAGAAATGGGATGACTAAGGGATGACTTGCACCAGGCATGGTTCTGTAAGAGCGTCAGACTTGTAGCACATGGCTAGGGCGTCACACTTGTAGCCCAAATGTTGCCGGTTTGACTCCCGACCCGCCAGGTTGGTGGGGGGAGTAATTGACCAGTGCTCTCCCCCATCCTCCTCCATGACTGAAGTACTCTGAGCATGGTACCGTCCCGCCGCACTGCTCCCTTGGGGCGCCATTGGGGGCTGCCCCCTTGCACGGGTGAGGCATGAATGCAATTTCATTGTGTGCAGTGAACACTGCATCAGGGAGGGTCTGTGGTCCGCGGTCATTAAGGCGAAGACGTGAATCTCCAAGGGGAGGCCAGGGGGGTGCACTCCAGCTCCACCACCCTATCGCACGGACTGCAATTTATGATTTGAACCCTCTACCACTTGGGAAGGGGGGCCGCCACCCGGGAACAGACCCAGCCCTTACTAGGACCCGAGTGGTCCTTACTATAATGGCAGATGAGCACCCTACTCACGCAGAAGGCTGTGGCCACTTGTTGCATCCTTGCGTCCGGAGATGACCAGTCGTTTTCGATCCTCTGCCGGCCTGCCTACCAAGATTACAAGTTATGTACCCATTCAACGACACGCATATACAGTGAGGAGAATAAGTATTTGATCCCTTGCTGATTTTCTTGGTTTGCCCACTAATAAAGACATGCAGTATTTAATGTTAATGATAAAATGTATTCTAATATTGAGAGACAGAATATAAAAAAGAAAATCCAGAACTTAACTCTAAATAAAATATATTAATTGATTTATATTTCATTGAGGGAAATAAGTATTTGATCTCCTGCCAACCATTAAGAGTTCTGATCCCGCAGATGAATTGGCGCTTCAAATCAACTTGTTATCTGAATTGAACACACCTGTAAATAGTAACCTGCACAAAAGACACATTGAATCTGCAGAATCAGTCCATAGTGTCAGTCAATCAATCAAACTAAACTTGCCATCATGGGAAAGATCAAAAAGCTGTCAAAGGATGTCAGGGACAAGATTTTAGAACTCAACAAGGCTGGAATGGGCTCCTGGAAATGAAGGAGCAAACTGTTGGTGCATTTCTTCCAAATTTTAGGACATACAAAATGATAATCAATCATCAATTCTAGGTCTGTCTGTGGTTCCATACAAGATTTGACCTTGTGGGGATTCAATAACCAGAAAAACAGAGATAAAGCACCCTAAAACTGTATGGGAAGAGCTAGAAAATGATCTCAAGGCAGCTGGGACCTCAATCACTAAGAAAACTATTGGAAACACTTAATACCACAGCGGATTCAAATCCTGCAGTGCATGTATGGTACCCCTGCTTCAGAAGGAACCTGCTCATGCTCACCTGGGGTTTGCCAATGAACATCAAACTGGATTAGGATATGATTGTGAGGTGCTGGAATCAGATGAGACCAATATCAAACTGTTTGCCATTAACACAACTCGATGTGTTTTGAGGAAGAGAAATGCTGCCTATGATCCCAAGAGCAACACCTTCTCCAACATCATACATGAAAGTGGTAACATTATGTTTTGAGGTTGTTTGTCTGGCCAAGACACAGGACAACTTCACATCGTCAAGAAATGGATGGAGGGAGACATGTAAACGTACAATGCTGCATGCCAACCTCTTTCCCACCACCACTAGACTGAAGGTGGGTCATGGATTGGCCTCCCAATATGATAATAATCCACAACATACAGCCCAAGCAACGAAGGAGTAGCTCAAGCAGAAGCATATTATGGTCATGAAGTGACTTAGACAGTTTCCTATAATAATCCTGGGGAGGGAACAGAAGATCCCATTTGCCAAGCTACAGTCAGACAACTTAAATGATTTAGAGATGATCTGCAAAGAAAAGTGGACAAAAATCCCTTCTAATATATCAACAAACATCGTCATTAACTAAAAGAAACATCTGACCTCTCTACAAGAAAACAAGGGCTTTGCCACCAAGTATTTTGTCCTCTTTGACTAGAGGGGTCAAATACTTATTTTCCTCAATGAAATACAAATCAATTAAAATATATTCTTCAAAGTTATTTTCTGAATTTTCTTTTTGATATTCTGTCTCTCCATATTAGAATACATTTTATCATTAATATTATAGACTGATCATGTCTTTATTAGTGGGCAAACCAACTAAATCAGCAAGGGATCAAATACTTATTCTCCTCACTGTATATATATATATGTAAACAATATGTGTATGGCCCAACTAGCTGTCCACCCTTTTACTATCCTCAAGTGTGGCAGCTCCCTCTGAAATTAATGAGGCCATGTAAGCCTCAGAGGAGGGACTTGATGTAGATTTTATAGGGATATTCAAAAGCGTAGTAAGAGTAGTATGTTTTTGAGGAGCTGGCTGGGCCTCCCACTGGTGCACAAACATCTGGACATGGGGGTTGGTAATACTGGGTGGGTAATACTGAAGAATGTCATGAACTGAACTAAGGGGGGAAGTTTGCTGACCAGAGAAAGTGACACCAAACACTAACAATAATGGAATGGTGGTATCTTTTTTTCCATGAAACGTCCTGCCATTCCGACACCCCCCGATTTACGGGTGATTCTGCCGAATCGGTTCATATTCCCAAATCAACATGTCCCAGAGATACATGGCCATAAAATCATTACAATAATAATTACATGCATAATTTTAAAGCACAAAATTGACATATATTTTTTTCACCAACCCGATCGGAAAAATAAGGCAATTTATTGGGTGGAATTCGGCGGAATCAACCTTACGCAGATTTCAGCACCACGCGCGTGGAAAGCTCCAGACATGCAGAAGGTGTATGCTCGCTTCCCTAAAATCAACTTGGTCTCTGTATGGCGGTATGAGAAAGTGTCGGAATGGCGGTATGTCTGAATGGCGGTGTTTGTCGGAATGGCGGTATCTCTGAATGACGGTATGTAACTGTAGGAATAATAGAAATATAATAGAAATATAGGCAGGTAACATGTAAGCTTTGGCATAGGGCATACACTAACAGAAAAAGGTCAAACAAGGTTATGCAGAGGGCACTGCAGGATAACGCTAAAATACAGAAGGTTATGCAGAGGGCACTGCAGGGTACAGCTAAAATACAGAACAGTTGAGCAACTAATAGATCATCTTAGACCGATACCAGACATCATGTAGTAAGTTCCCTAAACACAGTTTGGTACCAGCAGATGTCTGGGCCTGAATAACCACAATACATCCTGACCACACTTCCAGATCATATTTCGCAAAACTGTCAAGTAAGGTTAGGTGACCACAAGATAGGGCTGAAGGACAGGTTAAAGAGAACCAATCATAAACAAGGGGACACTTAGGAATAACCAATTAGAAGTAGGGGGACATTTTCCTTAAAACCAGCTTGCAGACAATCGGAGAGCCAGAATGCGCCTTCTCCAAATACTGTCTTGTATTGTATTTGATTTGGGTAACTCAGTAAACTCTGGAACCTTTGACCAAAGTCTGTCTCTGCGTCAACTTCCATCCACCTTGCCGAACACCTACATTCTTACAGTAACCAACAATATCCTTATTTGGGCATTGGCCAAACCCGTGGCTCCACTGTTGGGGCATATAGCCTATTGTCCAAGGCAGAACGGACACACAATCTGGACCAGCACGGCTCACACGGGGGTTCTAGAGGGGACTGCAGTCTCCCTGGTGTCATGATAGCGGCTCGGGTCAGTAAATGTCTCCTCTTTGACTGTTTTTTCTTTGTACTTGTGTGGCAGAGAGCAGAATAAATGGTGTACTCCCTTTCATATAGATTTTTTGTGTAAGTTTGATTATTTCTGGTACTTAGTTTTTCCACAACACTATCGAGCTTTGATGTTTTACCATTATGGATGTTGACAATATGCCTCAGTTTGGAAACCTTTATCTCAATCAAAGCATAGTGATTTATTGAGCCATTTCCTGTTTGCCTATTGCACAGTGCAATTCCCTATCCCATTATAGCAGGGATACTCAATTAAAAGTCCCCGAAGGCCAGTTCTTCCAAATTCCACCCAATAAAGAGCCAAATTAGAAAAACAATAGGGTCCTTTGGTGCTCGGGCCCTAAAAATAGGATAAAGACATACAATTGCTTCATGATTGCATGTACCTGTATACCAAATAGAACAGCCTGAGTGAGGGGTAACAAGTCAATACATCTGCTGTTTCGTACTATGGCCACAAGATAATTACATTTTAAGAGCATGTTGACTCTTTGTCCTATATGACAAAGAAGAGTCCTTCCATGGTTGTTCTTTAATTGAAAAAGCTTTATCTGACATAACATGATAAATTGTGTGCTTCATAGTTTTAAATAAACAAAATTAACATTGTAAAACCATATTTCTCTGGAGTTTAGTTCCGCTATTTTTAGTACAGCTGTGACTATATAACAAGTAGTCTGAATTTGTGTGATAACGGCTGTTGTTGTGGTATTCCTCCATGAGATTTATTTATTTATTTATTATTTATTTTTATTTGTTTATTTATTTACTGTGAGTCTCATTGATGTAGAATTTTCCGCTTATCACAGTGACATAAGCCCATCTGGCACCTGCATAAAACGTGTTTACTGCCGTCAGTCTTTGGTGTTCAACAATCCTGTTTACATGCACTTGTTCCTGTTCTGACACTTGCGGGATTTGTCCCTGAGAAGTGTAGCTAACAGACGTGCGTGGTAGTCTGAAAACCTCAAAAGTCAGTTTGAACTGGCACCAATCAAAGAAAGGAATGTACTGTATAAAGCCTATCCAGATTCAAATTCAAATGAAACATACAAACAAAAACTAAGATATGATCCTTGGAGATATTCCATGTAAACCAGGTTAAGTTAACCTTGAAGTAGTGGGAAATCGTCTATAAGAGGATCCTAAGATCCTAGAGTCCTGTTTTTCTTAACAACATGACACATGTGGGCTATGTATTAGCAGGATTATCACTTCCTGCAGATTAAGTAAATCAGTTTTACCACTTTAACATGCCCTTGGATTACTCCCCTGGTCTGTGATCTGCAAGGAAAATTAACATTTAGTTTGCCGTGCATCCCTCATTGATGCTTCTTCCTGCCGTTGATGACATGGTTGCCCAAGTCACACATGTGTTACTGATCGCCGCCCGAATCAAGCACAAGGCATTGACCCTTGCCTACAAAACCATCACAGGAACGGCCCCAGCTTATCTGAAGGACCTACTAACGCCTTATGTTACTGGAAGAGAACTGCGCTCATCCAGCACAAGCCGTCTGGCCCTGCCATCCAGTCGCTCTAGGTACTCCCAGTCAAGATTGTTCTCCGTTGTGGTACCCAGGTGGTGGAACGGTCTCCCAGAGGCAGCAAGACTAAGCACATCTCTTGCAGCCTTCAAGAAACAACTAAAGACATTCCTCTTTCGAGAGAATCTACTAGACTAATGCTTGAACTGGCCTTGCCCCAGGGCAGACTCCTGACATGATGTTTAGTTTAGTTTAGTTTGTGTGTGTATGTTTGTGTATGTGTGTACTCGTTATTTACTCTTAAAAAAAAAAAAAAAAACCCTCTTTGCAACTGCACTTGTTGTTCTGTATATCTCCTGTGCACTTTGTATTTGCTTGTGATGTTGGCTTGATTATGTCCTCTTTTGAAAGTCGCTTTGGTTATAAAGCGTCTGCCAAATGCAATGTAATGTAATGTAATAATGTGGCAGATTCAACTCAGACATTTAATCTCACCATGCACTATGAAGTAATGTGTGATCATAGTGGCAACAAATGACACTGCCTCTTACTTTTGTGAATTTCATTCACAATGGGAAAACACCACTTCCCACAGAAAAACTAAAAACAAAAACAAAATAAAATGAATAACTGTATTAACATGACTACTTTCCACCATATGCGGGCTAAAATTCAGTCTTTAATTGTCCCCCCTGAGAGATCACCAACTTTGACACACATTTTAAAAATCACACTCAACATATTTTAAATAAACAAAAGATATAATGTAGAGGACTCTACTCCAAATGTTGCAGTGCTGCCAACGTAAGACTTTTCTTCACTGAGCCTTTCCTTTCAGCTTTTGGGATTTGGCATGTTTGAATGCCCATTTGTTGGCAGTGTTGTAAGAAAGAATGCGATTCAGCTGAGTGACAGAGGACAAAGTCACATCAATGTATCCATGTCCAGGGCCGCTGACAGCTTTCGTTGGGCCCGGGACAAAGTCATCGGAAAGGGCCCCCCCCACCCAAAGCATACAACGTAATGGGGACCCACTTCTGGGCTCCCTATCTCCCTGGGCCCGGGACAACATACCTGTTTGTCTCCCCCCCTGTCGGTGGGCCTGTCCGTGTCTACATAATGTCTTCTGAAGTCCATCTTTCAATTGTGAATTTATTGTAGAACAGATATGCAATGGAAGTTCAGTGAAAGTACTGTTGAAAATTATATATAAAGCATGTATGAAATATGCAGAGTATTCAGAATGGTGTATCTGTCTTTGATCTAGTCTAGTGTATGACATACTCTGAAGTTAAACAAAAGTTTGAGATGTGTCAAGGACATTCATTATTTACGTTCATTTGTCTGATTAGATGTTGCCAATTGCAATGAGAACAGGCCTCTCCGCTCCTCACTGTCTCATCATCTTAGTGCTTTTGAATGGGGCCTGACAGTGTAGCTCAATGTATTCATGCAAATGATTCCAGTTATGAGAGATCTACATACTGTATACGTGCTTGCCATATTTCATGTCCTTGAAAATGAATGAGTCTGAGCCAAAATTGAAATAGCATGTTAGTAGAACACGCTGCTCCATCTTGAAGAACGCATCAGCATTGCTGTTGTTGATGAGTTGTGCCAGAGAACGGCAATGAAACTCTCAGAGACAATGTTTTCTCCCCTGAGACACAAGAGAGTAAAAACTTTTTGTGTCTTCTTGGCACTGCATTCTTCGATTGTGTGTTTCTGTCTACAAAGAAAGCAACCAGCAAAGCTGGAGCTATAGGGGTCCCATCACACCAGCACAGCAGCCCAGACACCAGACAGCAGGTAGCAGGCAGCAGGCAGCCCACCAGCAGAGGCCCACTAAACGCCCACTAAATATTTCCCCCAACTCTGCTGCCACCACAACTATCACCTCAGCCACCGCCCCATGAATCTTTAAGCAGTCTCATCACAGCACTGCACCGCCTGAGATCGCCTTGCAGAGCAGAGCGGAGTGAGGTGACCGCTCTGTCAGTTCTGCTACAGAGGTATGGCAGATTACACACCTCAAACTCTGTTAGCAAACTGTCTATAGATATTTTTTTCTGAGACACCTTCTATCGCCCGTCAAAATGTATGTTTAATAATTGTCAATTTCTTTCTATCTCTCTGGCTGGCAACATTGACTGCTAGATGACACTTTCTAGGAAGTTGATGTGTCTGACTTTAATCTATTTGGTCTCTCTGAACAGCAATTGATGTCTCTGTATTTGTTCAGTGACAAGTGACAGCTGTTATATGGGTACTGTCTGGACTGAGCAAGGTGCTCAGTGGGTCTTTATAACCTATTAAAAGAACAGTCCACCATTTTTTGATTTTCACATATTTGCACTGTTTCCAAGGATGATTCATAATGGGCTGTATTCTCCCACCCGCGTAAGTAAAAAAAAAAGCGCAACAGCGCCTCCGTGCTTACTCAACTCAGTGAATGAGCTGGGTTTACGCAGGATTTCACCAGTTGCGCACTTTGGGTGGGGCCAGGCTAAAATCAGCTGCGTGTTTAAGTCCTGGCTTGGCATTACATGCCCATGTCCAATTCCCATGTCTGCGGCAGAATATAAAGTCTCTGGTTTTTCATGACGATCGCTTTCCTTGTTCATTCTTCAGCGTGCATGCAAGTGTCATATGCTGACGGACAGCTGAGATCCACATATTTCCAATGATATTAATGTCACGTTGCTGCTGTACAGAGAAGCGCTTTTGAAAGTCAGCAAATACTGTACAATGCGTTTGTTACTGTGGGAATTAAGAGGCACTGATCAGCATTTTAAATCAGTTTTTAATTTCCAGAATTGTCTAAGCATCACACCAAATTCCATTTTTAACAAAATGTTTAATCTTGTTTATTATTTCAATCAACCTGTTGCTGCGCTCCAAAATGCCGAGCTACAGTTCCCGCGAATGGGACACATCGCGTTTCCATCTCATTATCTCACGTCCACTACTTCCTTGTGTTTGCGGAAAGGAGCAGAGGTTAGATTTTGAAATGCCTTTGCACGACAAGTTTTGGCACATGGTTTTCAAATTCAAAGTTAAAGTTCAGTTTTGGATTTCAATGGACTGGCGAGGTTTCCACGTGGTTGATCTGAAAATCCTTGCTCCATGGTTTCTTGTTAGCCACAGCTGATGAACTCGGTAAAGACTCATCCCCCCATTTAGCATATATCCCGCCCATGTTGGGCTACGTGCTGTTTTTCGGAGTTAAGCGCGAGGGGTGTGGTAATATTTCAGAGGGGAGAATGCACGCAGGATGAAAGCGCGTAAAAGGTGCGCGCGTAAAACCGACTTAACTGGAGACGGGAGAATTCCGCCCAATGTGCATATAATTTTTGTCTCTGTGTTTGCATTGCCTAGTTAAACGGTATAGCCAAATTATCGATGCAAGTCTACTAACAAAACATTCTCAAATGTACTTACAAACTACTTTAAATTTAATGTAAAATCCACCAAAGTGCAAAACAGCTATTTAATCCCGTCCTCTGTTCGCTTTTGGCTTGATGCTAATGTTCCCATTTACTTCCAGTGATTATGCTAAGCTATGCTAATAATTCTGATCCAATAAATCTAAGTACTGAAAACACTGAGAAGAAAATGATACGCACATTCATGAATAATGCTTGGAAATACTGCAAATATGTGAAAATTAAAAATGGGTGGACTGCTCTTTCAAGCAAAAGCGCTATAAGCCCACCTGAGAAACTCCAACTCCCTTTTTCATTGTGACACAGCACTCCACAGCACACAAGTGCACACTGCACACAACAAAATTGCATTCATGCCACACACGTACGCCCCAAGGGAGCAGTGCGACAGGACAGTACTATGCTCAGGGTACCTCATTCATGGTGGAAGATGGGGGGAGCACTCCCCCCACCAACTTGGCGGGTCGGTAGTCGAACCGTCAACCTTTAGGCTACCAGTCTGATGCCCTAACCGCTTACTCATGACTCCCCCAACATCAACATGTTTTTTTCATTTCAACAATCAGTATGTCAGGGGACAGGATGCAAGACACGTGCACAGTGGATTTTTTGTGGTCAGCGGCAGCAGCTGCTGTCTTTCTGCAGAAGAGCCGTGGTGGAGAGTACTGAGGGGTCAAGCAATCTTTAATCAATCATGCCAGTGAGAAAAACACAATTGACACACTTTAAGTGATTTTATGTCCACACATGCCCACATGTATGATCTCAAATGTGTTCATAATTCATAGGATGTGATTAAAAACCAACAGGATACAATTCTATCAGATTTTAGTTGTTATGTGAAGCTCTGATTCAATGTGTATTGAAAGCAGCCACATCATACAGAAATCTCCGGGTGGCATGGTAGTTGGTACCTCAGTCTGTGTAGTGTAGGAAGTCAGTGGCCACTGTTGGCCCTTTGGGTGATCATAGTCTAGTTTTTGAACACTGTGGTCGGGACCCCATTTGGGGTTGTGAAAAAGCAATATTGATAAATATTACTAATTAATATAACATAACCCTATTCTCTTTGAAACACCATTTACAATCTTAGACTGTCATAAATATCTATAGGTCTCTACAACTTATGAAGCTCAGTCATGTTTTAATTTTTGTCATGAAAAAATGTGTATGGGGTCCCCAGACATTTGGAATGTCATGTCAATGGGGTCTCCTGCCAAAAAACATTAGGAACCACTGGTCTAACCCTCACACCTCATCTCCGGGGCCCTAGTCCCTCTTGGCTCCCTCTTTGTTGCAGTTGAGTGGCTCTTGACCCTGATCCACTGGCCCAGATGATTCCTTCTTCTTGACACGCAAGTTCTGCCTAACCATGCAGGGCGCGCGCACTCACACACACGCACACACACACGCACACACACACACACACACACACACACACACACACACACACACACACACACACACACACACACACACACACACACACACACACACACACACACACACACACACACACACACACACACACACACACACACACACGCCTGTGGTAGGATAGCGTTTAGCACCTCTCAGCCCCTTTGCAGCCTCTTAAGACGGTAGAGACAGGAGTGTGGAGCAGCTCCACTCAAGCATCAAGGTAGACTGTGTGTGTGTGTGTGTGTGTGTGTGTGTGTGTGTGTGTGTGTGTGTGTGTGTGTGTGTGTGTGTGTGTGTGTGTGTGTGTGTGTGTGTGTGTGTGTGTGTGTGTGTGTGTGTGTGTGTGTGTGTGTGTGCGTGTGTGCGTGCGTGCGTGCGTGCGTGCGTGTGTGTGTGTGTGTGTGTGCCTGTGCCTGTGCCTGTCCTTGTGCTTAGCTGTGAATCTGCTAAATGGTTCATCCCAGGCCACAGCTCTCTCTCTCTCTCTCTCTCTATCACCCCATCCTTTCCCATCTCTCCATAGACCTCCGTACTCTTCTACTTCTTTACCATCACCCCATCACACCTTAGAGTAAACACAGGAGCTGCAGTGTGGAGGAAGCTCAAGGGTGATCGATCTGGATCTCAGCATACTTTACTATTCACCTCTGCTGCTAACCCTCCACATCTCATGCTGTCCCATCCAGTGGTGTAGTCTACGTAGAACGCAGGTATACGGAGTATACCCACTTCTAAATTTTAGGGGCTTCAGTATACCCACTTCAAATGGATTGATCCATTGTTTAGAATAGCATAAATACATACAGTATGCCCACTTCAAAAAATGCTCGAATATACAGTATACCCACTTCAAAAAAGTAGACTACACCGCTGGTCCCATCCCTCCACATCCACCTCACTCCCATATTCCCCTGCTGACCTACAGTAACCTTCCATATCCCGTCAACATCTCCTTATCTCAGCACACACACATGCAAGCACACACACACACACACACACACACACACACACACACACACACACACACACACACACACACACACACACACACACACACACACACACACACACACACACACACACACACACACACACACACACACACACACACACACAAAACAAAATGCACTTGTTAAACCAAACAAAACTCAAAATAATGTATAAAATGTGTGGCAGATGTGTGTATGGACTACATAGACTCTAACCGAAGCCCATCATATCCATTGCAACCACATTTGTAAGTAGGCTGTGGTCTTTTAGCTGTTGGTTTGAGTAGGCAATATTGCCTGTCTCTGTCTCTCTCTCTCTCTCTCTCTCTCTCTCTCTCTCTCTCTCTCTCTCGACCATATTTGTTGTTTTAATTAGTGTGTAAAGCCAGCTGCTGCCTGCCTGGACCAGACCCAAAGCTCAGATGGACTGACCCCTGCCACTGCTCGCCTGCTAATACACTCACTGGATCAGAGTCGAGAGCACTCTTGATGCCACAGGGTAGTGGTGTGTGTGTGTGTGCATGTGCATGTGCGTGTGTGCGCGTGCGCATGCATGTGTGTGTGCGTTCGCACTTGCTGGCGAGATGCATTAAAATCCACAAGAGTCCTTCAGTTAAAGCCATTTTCTTAAGAGAGACAGTTCAAAATATGTGTTGGTGAAGAGAATGGGCTATGATTGAAAACTCCTTTTCCTAGTGACACATACTTATTCAATTAGAGGAAATTGCTCTTGAAAGACAACAAGATATTTGTTCCAGTGATGTATTTCCTTTTATTGTCGTCATTTCTTATGTAATTGTCATTTAGTATTTGATTAAGTATATTTTAACAGTTTTAAGGCTCCTTGTGTGTTCATATTAGGCGTAAATGATTCAGAGATAAGACCCAACTTTCATTGCTTACTCAGTCACTTCTCTTTTTTCTCTCTCGTTGCATTTCAACTACCATTTATAAAAGTGTGTTAGAACTGTATTTGTTTCTAAAAGCCAACCAGCTTGGGGAAATGGTACTATCACCATTAATTACTGGGCCTTTCTTAGTGTAACTTGTATGCGGCAGCAAGAGAGGTTTGGTACAAGAGATGTGAGGATAGCATGATGTGAAAGCCCATTGGGAAACTCCCATTGTCATTGACACAGCACTCCACAGCACACAAGTGAGCACTGCACACTGCACGCAACGAAATTGCTGGAAGCTGTAAGCCTTGTCACAGGGAGGCGTGAGAGTAACACATGTGTTCGCGATAATGCAATCAGGACAGAGGGTCAGTGTTCACGCAGCGTTTTTGTGAGGTTTTTGTGAGATATGCAAAAGTCAGCTTTTGAAATTAAAAGATTGTAAAGAATAGCAAAGAAATGTTACTCCAAAATCCATGAAGTAGACATAGTGGTGTCAGTGTCTTTATCTTCAGGCCAAAGTGGGGGGCATTCCTACAACTTCATACAGGGTAGGTGAGGGTCTTTCTTTTGTGCCTGCTCAAGGACGTGACTGGCACGCAGCTCAAATGAACGGCCCTTGTGTTGTGTTGATGTGACTAAGCGTGTGGTGTTCATTTAATGAGGCCCTGACAGAGGCCGGCTCGCTCCACTCCACTCACTGCATAATGCAGCCCATCTGCAGACTGAGAGGTAATGGCAATGAAGTGGCGACAAATTAAACAAGTGACAACACACACGCAGCAAGGAGCCCTGCTGTCAAACTAAGTGATGAAGAGAGAGAAGGATGAAGGAAGAGGGAGAAAGAGGGAGACAGACACGGGAGAAGGCGGGGTAGTGATGAGGAAGAGAGGAATAGAGACAGTAAGAGAACTTGAAGGACAAGAGAGAGAGAGAGAGAGAGAGAGATGGATGGATGGATGGATGGATGGATGGAGGAGTGTGAACAAAGGCCACAGGGGTTCATGCCTGTTCTGTTGTGAGAATAATTCAGGGGTTTGGGGTTGTTCCCTTTCCACTGTGTTACACACCCTTATTGTTGTGCCACTGCCTGATGACAGCACAGGATGCATAACACAATCACATTAAGAGGAGGCAAACAGGTATTAAATTAGAATTTTAACTTTTTTCTGGCTTTGCTTTTTTCAATCAAGCTATTTTTTTGCAATGTGTTTCTATTGTATTATCACAACAAATATGTTCTCTTCAAAGGCGTGCAACTAGGTACTTCCTAAAAGGCTGAATCACCAACAGCCCAGCAATTCTACAGTGGAAGTCCAGGTAGAGGGGAGGTGGAAGTCTGTGACTTAACCTGGTCATAACCCTTTCACAGATTAGGCCAGCACTCTCTAGCAAGCCCCTGATTTTAACAGATTTTAACAGCCACTCAGCGGACCCCCAGCAATGGAGAGTGGCAGTCAGCCCGGGTCCCCTCTAAACCCAATTACAATGACCATTTTACTGTGTACAGGAAGCCAGGGCTATTGACTGGGCCAATGCATTACCTGGCCCCTACGATGTTCTAACAGTTGATCAATTACCACATCTGAATGGAGGGAGGTGTTGACACCAATGCCTTTCCATGGCTCTTTGGCCACAGCTGGGCCAAGGTGGTGGTGGTCGGGGGAGACAGACAATGAAGAAAAGGAAAACAAAGATGGGGTGAATGGCCTACAGATGCCCACTGAGTGCTGCAGCACACAAATTAGGCCTATATTCCTTTATTCACGAACAGGGTACAACACAACATAACAAAACACAACACAACATAACACAGCACAGCACAACAAAATACACAACACAATATGGCCATTGGGTTTTGCACACAAAATGTGGTGCCTATCTGTCCACCCATTAAAAAGTTATTGCATTAAAACATAAAATATCATACATTTTGAACCCCATCTGGGCTGCCAAGTTGGATGCTTCTGGATGTTGTATGTATGCTGTTCCTATTATCATAGAGTATTAACACACATAACTTGGTGCAAATACATCCACCCATTCCCAAGTTGTTGAGCTAAAACTGACAAACTGTCATATATTTTGGACGCCATCTTGAATTTCTCAAAAAACCTGAGGGGGATTCCTGGGAACTTTTAGTATGTTATTCCAAAGGTATTCAGAACATATTCTGAAATGTTCACTTTCACTGAATTGTGTTCCGGGTTTGACCTTTTTTTGAGCTAATACTCTTGGCCTATGTAACAAGATATCTGGGAGATAATGGAGAGTGTACGGGTAAGCTAATATGAAGCCTGCTTCGACTGGCCAAGGTAGGCTTTCTTAATTGGGCAAAGGGCCTTACATGCTGTAATACCATAAGGTGGTGAAGGCTAATGTTTTACATTGATTGGAGATCAGTGCTTGTATTCTCACATGAATACAAAGTGATTGTGTACAAAATGGAGCATATTGTGTGGTACAAAACAGAGATCTTCAGTATAGTATGTATTCCAATATAGTACTTGTCATCAAAAGAACGTAGACATAATTTGTATCTGCAGAGTTTGTACAAGTGATGAGTGATGCACAAAGGGTACACAGAAGTTTAATAGCTCTCTTCCATGCTGTTAGGCTGTATAATTCAATTTGACTGGCTGTTCTGTTTTCTTCTGGCCATGACAAATACATTATGGAGGTAAAATATGCTATATGAATGCTGTGAGCAACATCCTGTGTAGAGCTGACAGAAAGTACAGCAGCTTATTTTTCCTGTTCAGCACTGTACACACACTTGCACACACACAGGCATTTCAGACAATACATTCTTATAAAGCATCATGCAGGTCTACTTCAGCTCGTTGTCATTTCATTAAGGACTCATAATATAGCGGATACGCTAAAATCCGTGATTTCCCCCCTCATAGCAGACTCCTGTTGAGTTTAACTATTTGCTTACCAATGTTGATTATTTTACAATTATACTGTATTACAGCTACACATACTGTAGATATCAGTGGGAATCAAGAAAGAAATTCTCTTATTTAGTCGAGTAACACGACTTAGGTGCAGGATGGATGTTTTCACACAACTTAAGAGCAGGATTTATGCTTTCACACGAGGTGCTGAAGAAGAAAGAGATATTATGATCATCATATTTTCCCCAATGCACCGCAGTTGTGTGTTTATGAATCAGTACAAGACTGTTATCAAAACAAGTCAAAAAAGACATGCCCTCTTATGCTCTGTTACTATGGCTGTGAGCAAATCTCATTGTGGAGTAATGTGGAGCAGTTAGAGGATAAAACCACTTCTATCATCTGGAGCCATTTCTATTTTAGGACAATTAACCCATCTTACAAATGCAATTGTTTTGGGATCACAAACATAAAGTCGACGCCATGCAAAGTTTAGTCTCTTTTTTAAATCTTGTATCAAGTTCTTGAAGTCACAAAGCACCACATAGACTTGTGGTAGAATCATTGGGTAGAATGCAATCCACAAAGATGCAAGGGCATGATATAGTACTCAGTTTCACATTCCATTCTTTTATCCATTTCCCCCATAAATTGAAGCTAACTCAGCAGACCTGTAATCCAGCCTTTCATAGCCCAGCATTTGGTTTTCCTCACTGGATATAAACATGCCCAGAGACTGTACACTTCCCAGAATCAGGCATGGTGAAAAGTATTAGTAGACATGTGAGCACATTATTATATCACACTGCATTGCCTTATCGTAATTAGAGTTATGGATATTATAACCATGGTGATGATGGCAGTGATTGCTTATTCTGAAACAGCTGTAAGCCACAGTTCTACATTGTGGGTAGTTATTACTTGCACTACTAGACCAAGAATTTGTGGCACATGCCAAATTAAGAAGGCTTGCTGCCTTTGTTTTGGTATATGTTGTCAAGTCCTGTTGTCCTGAATTTGTGATGTTGATATTCATCACTAAATTTTATCGTTGGCTGTGGAATTATAATCCACAAAGGTTCAAATGTTCAGTGTCTGATTACGTAATAGTAGTAGAAGAGAGAACTTCAGCTGTACCAAAACATGATGATTCAACGCCCCCTGGCAAACCCATGCTGTTGAAGTCTGTACACAGTCCTGGTCAATGGTTCAGATGTGTCACAGCACAAATACCAAGAGGAAAATAACACAGTAAGTACTTTATGTAATAAATCACAATGTGGTGAGATCATCAATGAGTTACAGCTCAGTTGATGGGTGATAACTTACCAGATGTTACCATAAAAGCCACAGAGGACTAGACCATACAATGAACTAATATTTAACTGTTGTTCTTTATCATTGCATCTGCTGAATGCTCTGATTGAGATCACACTATGTGAAATGAAAATGTACAGATGTAGTGCATTGGGGGTGAATTGGAGTCCAGTATGACCATTATGCTACCAGAATGCAGAACTCTCTCAGGTGTACTACTAGTCTGGCGATGCCATCCTACGTAGTTCCACCCAAAGATTTTGGCTGCGTACATAGTCTGGCGCAACCCTCCTAGCTTGGTTCGCCCATGGTTCTGCCAATCAGCAAACAGTTAGTGGTGACACAGAACTCACTCCCGGAGTCCGTTACTGATTGGTTAAGATAACACTATTCACACTTTTGTCTTATTATTTGAATACTTTGGCAATACTGTATCGTAACAGTCATGCTAATAAAGCACAATTTGAATTTGAATTTGAATTCGGAACTGATTTAAATAGCAGAGTAAGGTCAGACCATCTCCTACCCTCCATGGAAACGGATTGCTCTTAGCTTAGACTGTGTGACACCCAGGATAATAGTGTCTCTTAATGGAGACTCTGTGTCTGACCCTTAAGTCTGTGGTTGGTGACTGGACAAGAGATTAAAGGGAACTCCAGACACTGGAAACTCCCTGTGGTGTCCACATCACACCGAAGGCCAGTCGATTATCCACAGACAGCTCTGGCTCACTGTCCACCTTTAGTGGTGTGTTGGCATTTTCAGTGGTAGCCAGAAGTCTCAAATTACTGTAAACATTAGTATAGTGTCAAAGGGGTCACCAACGGAGATTTTCAGGTGACAGACTATGGAAAGAAAATAAGATTTCTAACACAGACGCTGATTAACTGATTATGGGTTACAGGTGAGGGACATGAAGGACAACTATGATTAGAGCAGATGGTTTGGGGCAACACTTTTAATCCTCAGGTGTGCAGTGATGGGGAAAACACCGGAGTAAGAGGACGCAGCGAGAGGTGGCGAGCGAGCGCGCTGGAGGGGAGAGACCACTGAATCTCAGATTTAGGCTGATTTATCAGGCTACTGTGACCGGCAAATGTAGTGCCAGTAACCGGCCAGAGGCAGGATGGAGGCGGAACCGTACCGAGGGATCCTAAGGATCTGGACCTGGCAATCTGCGAGGAAGCGCAACTTCGTCGCAGGAGTGGATACAACGAGGAAACTGAAAGTTAAGTGAATTTCCGTAGGCTACTCTGGACTCATGTGTTTAGACTGTGACACTTCAAGTTGAAGCTCCTTCCCGGAAGGGCAAGCTGTGCCCGTCCCTTGCTCTCCTCCTCGCTCTCACTCTCGCTTTTCTCCCCCTCTGGCTGTCGCTTTTCTCCCCCTCTACTAGGCCTCACTACAGACTTTTCTACCCCCGCCACAAGTGGAGACACCGAGTGCTCCCCCACAGCGGATAGCTACTCTTGTTTGATGTGCCTACGGTCTGCTGTTCAGCGTACACAACTGGGTTTATCATGGTGTGCTGCACTAGTGTGTGTGACCAAACTTTTCATGTGTGAAACTTGCAATGTAGCATCCATACTGACTGTGCATAATGGTAGCTCTGCATTGGTGTTGCAACATATTAAGTGAGGCCCACACCGGGTATTGACTACTCTCCTGTGCTCCCCGTAGCCATGGTGAAGCGCTGGCTGTACACACGCCACTGAGAGACTGCTGCTGATGAGCCCTTCGGACCTGATAAGCTATGGGGGGTGGGGATGGTGGACAGGTGGACTGATGAACTAAGAGACTGGGGGATTCCCGCGGACTGCTCCTGCCCGGGAAGGGCATTGGGTATTGGACTCAGAAAATAATAAATATAAATCCTGTTTAAACCCAAGCTGTTGTGTTCGGAACGGAAGGCAGTGACTCGATGACTCCCCTCAAGGCAAAGTTAGCTAATGTGACGGTCGTTACGAACGGCACTAACAAGTGCGCTGCCCTGTGCATTTGATGTTACGACGATTCTATGGTGGGAGTTACGTTCATCACCTTAGAGCTTAGCTTACGCATGCTATTTGAGCGGTGAGTGACCGCTAGAGGGCGGAATCATAAAATATGCTATAAATAGATCGAGCGACCGCATATTTAGATACTACAATGTTGATGTATCCCTTCAATTCTCAATATTTACGTACACACGTGTCAGAATAAAGAACATTATAAAGTAGTAGCTTGGGTGGTAGCCATGTTTGTTTTCAGACCAACGTTTCGGCCAGATGACCCTGATGAAGGCGTAAGCCGAAACGTTGGTCTTATTAAATGTAACTGCATGAATTTCTGAGTGTGCGACGACCATCCTTTTTCAATTTGAATCATGGGGTGTATCAAAATGTGGATCAAAAATCGTGATACAATTGAATCGCAAGTTGGATGGATCAGTACAGTCCTAATGAACTCATTGAACATTTCCAGCAAATTTCCACTGCATGTCAGAAAGACAAGAGTTTTGAAAAGTCTGTAGTACTCTATACTGTTGTTCAGGTTCACACGCTTTCTCTTGGATGAGTAACTTAATGTAATGTCCCTTTGTGGCGACAGCTATCAAAGGAAGCTGCAAGAGGGTGTGTTCAAGGTGTCAAGAGCAAACGATGAATACCGCAGCTCTGTCACATGGCAAAGTGTGCACTTTACCGGCAGAATAAGACTGGCAGGCAGGATGGGGGAAAAGGAGAGAGAAAAAGGCACAGAATCTGCCTTGTGAAAACTGCAATGCCATGTGAGCGGTGTATGTGAGCCATGTGTCTAGTGCATGGGGAAGGTGTGTCTGACAGTGGTGAGTGGGTGTGTGCGTGTTATGTGTGTCACTGGTATGAGTAGCTTTTTCTTGTGTGTGTGTGTGCGCGTGTGTGTGCATGTGTGCGTGTGGAATGTACGGCAGAATGAGTCCCTGGAGACTGTGTGGCTCTATCAAACACACACATGGTCAGGGACCATACACACTGCAAGCCCAAGACGTCCGCTTAACATGTCTGGAGGTATCCAGTATCAGTCTGAAAGTTGGAATACATGAGAACAGATCATCTCTTGCACACGGGAGCGCGGTGTACGTGCGGAGCGATAGACCCGACATGTCCGCGCTACTCTGTACCTTATCTATGATCTGACAGGGCCAGATGACCCTGATGAAGGCGTAAGCCGAAACGTTGGTCTTATTAAATGTAACTGCATGAAGTTCTGAGTGTGCGACGACCATCCTTTTTCAATTTGAGTCTATTGTCTGCTGTACGCACCTCAAACGGTGTGCGTTTACTGAAACCCAAAGAAAGACGATACACCCCATGATAAAAAAAAAACCCTGTACAAACTGAACAAGAAGACGCACATCCAACGGCATCATCCTGACATTAATTTTGAGAAGAGCCAAGAAACCTCAGTCCTTCTTCACCAAACACATAGCAAGCGGATTTGCCGGAAAGTGCACAAACAAAGTGTTCCCTGTCATAAGAGGAAGCTTTTTAAACCACATGCTGTAAATGGGGGTGCTCTTGTCAACCACTCGGTTGCCCTCTTCATATCTGAAATACTGCCATAGTTCAGAGAAGGTTCTCACAGGTCTGCAAAAATAAATTCACTTATAACCTATACAGTAGGTAGACTATGTTACAACAGCCTACTAATAAAATAAGAAGTTTAAAAATAATAATGATCTTGATTTGAAGCTTGGAAGCACTATCACCTCATATCAGGTTTTTTGACTGTATGGTCATACTATTCTATAACTGTTCTGTTATGGAATTAAATGTATGTCAGACTCCAGAAATGAATGTGTCAGGACTTCCTTCAGTGGTCTTCTCTCACACTGTTTTGAACACTCTTCCCACTTTATGCAGGTCAGGTTAGCTGGGTGTAAATAACAGTCTTATGCCCTATATGAGGCCTAGTGTTTTTAAATCTAACATTTCTTCCTCTCAGTTGAAATATTTAATGTGAGCAACAGGAGGCTTCATGTAATTAGTTTTCTTCCCTTTCTGCTTACCATAACAGTTCATTATCCTGTTTTTGCAGAACATGCATTTTTTTCCTTTTCGCTTTTGCAAAGTTGCCGAGTTTCAAGTCTTTTTAGTATGTAGACACTGGAATAGCACAGAACATCATTTACCTTCATTTTAACTCATTATGTGCCGTCACTCCTGAACGCTTCATAAACTGCCATCATGAAATTCCAAACTGAGTGAGTGGGCCTGGTGCAGCATTAATTCAAGGTTCACTGACAATAGGTCAACACTTATGACTTGTAAAAGAAGGACCAAGTGCAAGAGGGAAATGGTTGAGGCTTGAAATTACTTGGCAGCTCTATATCAGGGAAAATCATTGGCCCCATTAAACGGCCCTGGAGTTCATCTAATGCTGTGGCAGAGTGAAACTGTTGATAAGTTTGGGTCTGACCAGGGCTGCCTCCAAGTTCCTTGATTTTATGAGGTTCTGGAAAGATAAAGTGGAAAGAAAAGAAAAGGCAAAAAACAAGAAATCTGACTAACATGAATGAGAGACTGAGTAAGCATGCATGTGAAGGTTGGGGCTGGCAATGCAATGTGAGCATGCAGAGTGGACCCTTTAGTGTGTTTGCGTCAGGTCAGTCCCTCTCAGATCCCCTTCGTTCTCTCTGTCCCTGGCAGGAAGTGAAAGGATTATGCGGGCAGTGTCATGGCTGACAAGGTTGGCACGGTACCTCTCAGGGCCACCATTGTCCCCTCAGCTGAACCGTGTCATTCTCATGCCCAGCCGTGACATCCACCATCCACCTGTTTCCGTGGCAAACATTATGGTCTGTCACGGCTGAGTAGCCCGTGGAGCTTTACAAGACAGCATAATGGACCAGGAGAAGCAGAGCGAGGAGACGAGGAGAGAGAGAGAGCAGCCTATATGACATGCCATCAAGAAGGACATTTGCAGTAATTGTGTGCGTAATGGAAGTCATGGTGAGTCTGAGAAATTCTAAAACATTTGGAAGAAAAAAACATTAGCATATTTCTACGTACAATGTTAGCAATATAGAAACCTATTAAGGCTTTTTTTTTACTATGGTAGAGTAAAAAAGTGATGGGCTTACTTTAATAGTATTCATGTGCAATTAATAAGACTGTTTTTTAAGATAAAATAATTTGCTCAGACACTCCTGGTGCCTCAGGGTTCTTGGTAGCTGAGCATTTATTTCTCTGCAGTCAAGCGTGAAACCAATCTACACCCTGCCTGCAATTCTAATTTAACAACTCCTACATGACATGCACATTACGCATACGGGTTCCCAACACTTGGGGGGCATAGCCTACAGTAACCTGACTGAGTAACTTCTCACTACACACCGACTCAGCTTCAGCCTGTGTGGCACTGGCACTCTGTTGGGAAACAAAAAGGGGCTTACTATAAGATGAAAATACAATCTTGGCCGCAACATTTATTCTACATAGGGCATAATACAGATATGGTCATACAGTTTTGAATTGGTAGTGTAGTGCTTCACTGATCGCTGAAAAGTAATTACTGCATCACAACCTTATTACATTACTACAACATAGCAGATGTTTTTTACTGGCACAATACATGTTCATGTCATTCTGGCTATACCCAGGTTTGTGTGGGACAAGCGCCATTTGGCCATGCAGGTGAGGGTGAGTTAGCTGTGATCAGATGACATTTTGGGTAACAGATCGGTTCCCAGGTAGAGGTCTATATATTGGGAAGCTCTGTGTTGTTCATTGCTCAGTCACTGACCATACAGCCAATGGTGCTTTAGCTTTGAACAGCTGATACTGTGGTTGAGTTAGGCCCTTGATACGCTTGCTGCGAGCCTTAAAATTGCACGCCACCATGTGCGACCGACTTTACATACTTGCTTTAGAAGTACATGACCAATATGCACAATACTGGCAATATCATCCAGGGGGCAGAGAGCGATACAGAAACTGGAAACACAGACAAACAAAACAAAAAGAGGGACTCGCTGGTTGAGAAGGAGACGATACTGCTGCTGCGTCTACATTTACATGCTCCTTCATCAAAGTGCAACGCAGAAGTATGATCATACAAATGTTTGTAATTTCAGAGAAGCTCAATGACACATGGCAACACATCCATGCACGAAATGTAGAGTAGAGAGTAGAGTAGAGTACTTTTATTAATCCCGAAGGAAATTAAGGTGTCTGTCAGCTTACATAAATACACAAATACAAAACATACACAAGACATTATACACATAATTGAACATTACAGGAAAAATATACCTTGAGTACTACCGCCACACATTATCTCACATACACACATGTTGAAGTGTAACTGTTCAGTAGAGAAAAGAATCGGGAAGGGGGGGGGGCAGTAGTGGCTGCAGGTTGAGTGTTCCAGTGTGGGGGGCTAGTTTATGTAGTCCAGTCACCAATGACAATCTCTTTAATGGTCTCTTTCTGTGTGGTGTTGAAGAGCTGGATGGCCCTGGGGACAAAAGACTTCCGTAGTCTGTCTGTCCGGCAGGGGAAGGCCCGGAGTCTGTACCTGAACAGGCTCCTCTGGTTGGCCAAAAACGGGTGCAGGGGGTGTCTGTCATTTTCAAGTATTGAGTCCAATCTGCTAAGTATCCTTTTTTCGGCTGTGGTTGTGAGATCCTCCAGTTCCATACCCACCACAGACCTAGCTTTCCTCACCAGCCTGTCAAGGCGTCCAGCGTCCCTCTTCCTGATGCTACCTGCCCAACAGGCAATAGCATAGGTGAGGACACTTGCCAT
>NC_085866.1:55206838-55231838 GCF_034702125.1 Engraulis encrasicolus
ATCCTTTTTCTTGTTCATTTTTTCTTTGTTTTTTTCAGATAAGATTCACTTATTTACCTGCATTACAGTCAATGTTTGTTCAGATAAAACTACAAAAATACACTATTCACCTTCATTGTAGGCTATGTCACAGTAATCACAGCGCCCACTAACTTGCATGCAGCCACTAGAACACTGTAAAGCTGCTAACTCCTGGCCAGCCTTCCCTTTCACCTCCCTAAGGGCAGCTAAGCCCTAGATGGCTCATACAGTAACCCTGAGGAGAGAGAGAGAGAGAGAGAGAGAGAGAGAGAGAGAGAGAGAGAGAGAGAGAGAGAGAGAGAGAGAGAGAGAGAGAGAGAGAGAGAGAGAGAGATAAGGGCCGGCAGTAAAAAATAATTGGAAAGCGTTTTTTAACTTGTTAAGCATCATGTCTGCCGCATGTTCCTTTCTTAGTTTTCTGGCACGTACTGTATACCTTTATGGCAACCTAGAAAAAAGCACTCTGAGAGTTAGCAGGCACTTCTGTTATGTCCCAGGCTGTTGTAATGTTTAGACAAAGAGGTTGGTATTTCTCACTTTGCTCTTTGCCAATTACTATTTCTCATTTCGTGATGTGTCTCCACTCCCCTCTTGTGCTTCCGTCTGACAATAGTCTCTGGTCCTGCCAGTGTGGCGTCCCCCAGGGTCCTGTGTGAATATTCCACTCCACATGGATGCAGATGGCGGTCTCTGGTAAAGCTGGAAAGCGTCACAGCTCTCCGTGACACATTGATGTGTTTGAACCCGCACGATGATTGAGAGAACAAACAAAATGACAATTAGGAAAGCATAGTAACTCTCCCTCTCCCTCTCCCTCTCCATCTGTCTGTCTGTCTGTCTGTCTGTCTGTCTGTCTGTCTGTCTGTCTGTCTGTCTGTCTGTCTGTCTGTCTGTCTGTCTGTCTGTCTCTCTCTCTCTCTCTCTCTCTCTCTCTCTCTCTCTCTCTCTCTCTCTCTCTCTCTCTCTCTGTCTCTCTCTCTCTCTCTCCCTCCCTTTTTGGCCCTGGAGCTCTTCCAGACAGACAGAGACAGAGAGTTTTCTGGAAGGCTTTATTCTACACACTAAAGCAAGTTAATGGATTCAAAGCTCGCCGGTGCTTACTGGACAGAAATACAGCTTTTGAAGTGTAAAAAAAAACACAGCAACGTTCATTTGGGATGAAGAAACTTTTCACTCCCTCCCTTTCTTTCCTTCCCTCCTCCTCTCTCTCACTTCTTACATCTATCCCTCTATATCTCCATCCTCTCTCACTTCTCTTGATCTTTTCTCCATCCCTCCCTCCTCTATTCCTCTTGTTTTGGTTCTCGCTCAAAGAGGCACTGCATTTCTCAAAACAAGGTCACAAGCTGACAATATACCATAGTCAGATCGCCCCAAATATCCTCTTATGCATGGAGAGAGGTGATCATATAACAGTCTCACTAATTCTTAACACTACTGAGCAAATAAGTCACTGCAGACAAAACAGCGGTTGAATTTGTTACCCCTTTTGAAATAGCCTTGAAACTGCCCTTCGGCTTTGATACTTAGCCATTGAGTCTGCAATATTGACAGAATGGTTGTTTGGCTTGAAGGCTAATAATAATAATAATAATAATAATAATAATAATAATAATAATAATAATAATAATAATAATAATAATAATAATAATAATAATAATATATTGTTTTAAGTGCAGTATCACCATACAACATGGTCTCAAAACACTAATGTTGTTTAACTCTCCCTTGTGTTTTTTGTGTACATGTAGGACTATTTCTTTAATAATAATCTTTGATGTCAAGCATGCAATCTTGTGTCACTAACATGATGTGTGTGGGATATAGTGAGTATAGTGCACAATGTTATCTACATAGTAAAAAATGCAGTGCTAATTTTACAATTCATCTAGAATGTGTTTGTTGTAGAATTCACACTGCAGTTTTTATTATAGGGTAGATGGATGGATATACTTTTCTATCCTTTCTAAGCGTTCCTTTTAGCACTCTTCTGGTCTGAACACTACAACACTTTCATAACGGCTGTGTAGTAAACATATGTGGTAGACAGATAGATGGCCTGTCCAGTCATTATTCACCTTGACAGTTGATGGTCAGTTATATGTGTGTCATGTTGCCATCACCAGACATTGGTATGATAGAGTGTGATGTGTCATAGGAACTTATGTGATATCATAACATTATATTGCCCTCATAATAATTAGAGTGCTGCCATAAATATTTGGCCACGAGTGCCAAAGCCACTTCTGATAATGACTTTGATAACATATATGATGTGTTCACATATTCATAATGAAACAGAGCATATAAATTGGCCAGAAATGTGGAATGTGGGCAAACATAGCCAGTTATGGTCCTGGACATGTAAGGTTGCAGGTTCAAATCTCATTTTACAGTATCTATGGCTAAAGTGTCCCTGGGCAAGGCACTTTACTGGACATTGCTCCATGGACTGTAACCTATAGGCCCTACCCACTGCTTGGGATTAATCGTCTGCCAATGTAAAATACTATATGGGAATATGAATGGCCTCTGTGGTCTATAGAATATATAAGTGTTGCCCCCCCCCCCCCCACCCCCCCCCCCCCCCACCGATCCTCCAAACCACCACCATTTCCACATCTCTATCTTCTCTACATATCCCATCCTCTACACCCCATTGTTTTACACCATGCCCTTGGTCAGTTTGTCTGACCTCCATTCTCTGTACTAAACGCCCACTCTCCATGCTCAGTACATAGTGACCAATAGCAGTCTCGCTGCATGTCTTACTTACTTGGTATAACTACATATATGGAAATAAATGTATCCATGTATCCTTGTACTGTATGCTTGTTTCACACGGGCTTGTATTGAATGTGTCCATGTGTGGACAGTCTGCCGAGTTGGAGGGATAAAAATGCAGGGCTCTCTGTTCATGGTCCAGTGTCAATGTGTAGACCTACGGTACATGTCCATTTGTGTCTTTCACCTGCTAGTCAAAGGACTGCCTAATACGCTCTGCCTGCTCTTTGATATGAAAGATCAGAGTGTCTGCCCTGTCTAAGATAAAATAGGTTTTGTTCTGTGTAGTTTTAGTACTGAGTTGTGTGCCACATGCACAGTGCATTGTCAAACACAGATAAGCTTCAGCTCCTGCTTCAGATTAAGAAGTAGGCTCTCTTCACACACAGATAGCAGCACAGTACAGACAAGTTAATAATTTGGCAGCTCCCTATTCATTATGGTGAAATAATTAGCATCGATTTCCAAGGGCAACTAAACAAGATAATAGTTGCTGTATGCCCTATTAGGCAAATTGGTGCCCTCAAAGTCTTCCTCTCCTGTGGATGAAGATGAAGGGAGGTGTGTGTGTGTGTGTGTGTGTGTGTGTGTGTGTGTGTGTGTGTGTGTGTGTGTGTGTGTGTGTGTGTGTGTGTGTGTGTGTGTGTGTGTGTGTGTGTGTGTGCGCGTGCGTGCGTGCCTGTGTGCGTGCCTGTGTGCGTGCGTGCGTGTGTGTGTGGTATAAACCTGGACAGATTTATCTTGCGAGGGCCATGTCGTGTGGTTATGTGTGTGTGCGTGCGTGTGCCTCTTCCTGAGCCCCATAAACATGGCAGGCGGGTGGCAGCTGCAAAAGTCCAAATGGATGGCCTCCACTCATCTTGTTTGGAGCCCCATTGAGCAGAAAAGCATCTGTGTGTGTGTGTGCGTGTGCGTGTGCGTGTGCGTGTGATCTAGTTTGGAGTCCAATGGTGCAGAAAAGCAGCCGTGTGATGAATGAGGCGCTGAGGCGGGTGTTTGTCAGAACCGCACGTCACCGTGGTGATGGCGTTTTTACAGGGCGGGGTGAACGGGTTGTTAATGTGTTTGTGGGTGGCTGTGGGTGTGGGGGCTGTTGAAGTGTGTGTGTGTGAGTAGGTTTTTGCATGCGTCCCACGCATCTCTATAAGAGGCTTTGGCGTCCGTTGGTCCTTCCTTCTGTGATGCATTTCTGAATTGTGATTCCCTCTTGTGTCCACAAGGCGGCAGAGTTTGCAAGCCAGCCAAAATTTCTAGGCCTATGGTTAGCAAACTGTGAGTAGTCAGTGCGTGCTACGCACGCAAACATAGTGCTCGAACTAGTACACAAAAGCGCCATTTCAGAAGCACTCGCTGTGTGAAACATCAGCTTGCTCACATGAACCTCAACATATTAACAGCAACTTATTTTTGTGGCCTATTTGAAGAAATTGTCATATTAAGGGAGTGTCGTGCATTTTCCCCTAGAATTAAAAGGGGGTCATTTACAAATATATTGCAGGTCATTCATCTTCTGCTGGCGGGCGATGTGGACCACTTTGCACTGAATGAGAGCACTGGAAGACCATATGTTTTCTGATTCTTGCTTTGCAATCGTTTGAATTGAGTGAACTCTGCCACTCATGGACCGAAATTGACTGCTTTGTGCTTTGACGTTAAAAAGCTGCCATAGAACCATAAAGCGCATGATTCACCCCACAGTTTTATTTATTTATTATTTGTCGATGTAGAGATTCATGCACGTGATGATGAAATGGCGTGATAGCCTACTAATGGTTGATACATACTAACAATGTCTGGTAATTTGTAATTTACTTGATCTATTTGAAATCCTGTGGTACTTTTTCAAATCCAGGCTTATACATGGCAGGCGTATTGATAAATTGCCTTCACAGGTTATGAGGAGGCCAGGGGGGGGCGTTTGGGCAAAAAAGGTTGAGAACCACAGGCATAGCCGGCATCTGATCTGTTGTCCACCTGTCGGACTTGTTGTATGTGTGTTTGGCAGGGCTGAGTTGTGTGTTAGAAGTGGCTGAGTTGTGTCTAAGAAGTGTGTGCGTTTGTCTGTTGGAAGACTAATAACTTGTGGAGTTCCATCAGAGTAGTGCATCAGGCTTCTGCAGCAGGAAATGGAATTCAAAGTGTTGTTATTGCGAACACATTTATTTTTCAAGTGTCTAAATAAGTTTTGGAGGTACCAACCTCATTTCACTTGATGGACATGTCCACCAATCTCTGGACAAAATTATAGTCCCATCTGTTCGTTTCCATTTCAAAATGTTGTAATTGTGCACGCACTTATTTTCAAAGAGTGTATATATACTTAAATATTTAACTTGATGTATGTCTATTAATCAGTCTCTGCAGCAAAAAGAAATTTATGCCGTAGTTTCTTCATTTGCTGTCATACCTTTTTTGCATTTAAAGTTTTGTAATTGCATACACTTTTTCTTTTGCAATGTATCATGCTTTTGGGCAGCTAGCTCCTTTAGCTTGATGTAGACGTTCAATTTGTCTGGATAGAAATACAGTATAGCTCCATTTTCTCATGTCTCCTCCTTACTACTCTTCTACCTTTTAGCTGAGTGCATTTTTCAACAGTACCACTCCAGTGTTTTTCCTTCATCTCTCACATTTAATTAGTTTTAGCTCATTACAGGTAGTTTGTCTGTGATACATGTCTAGAAAGCCACCGGCTGAGAAGCAAGAGAAGTTGAAGACAAATGGTGACAGACTGAAGCGGATCTGACACAGGATACGTCTCCAAACATCTGCTATGAGCTGCACTGAGGTCATTTATTAACAGACGTCCCTCCCTTCTTCACTGTCGGTGTGGATTTTACCAAACTGCATGTGTGAAAACAGCATCTGGTCTTCTAGTGTGTGTGTGTGTGTGTGTGTGTGTGTGTGTGTGTGTGTGTGTGTGTGTGTGTGTGTGTGTGTGTGTGTGTGTGTGTGTGTGTGTGTGTGTGTGTGTGTGTGTGTGTGTGTGTGTGTGTGTGTGTGTGTGTGTGTGTGTGTGTGTGTGTGTGTGTGTGTGCGTGTGTGCGTGTGTGTGTGTGTGTTTCGGCAATACTGACAGAGTTGTATGCATGCCAACACATTTCCATACAGTAAATATTGCTTGTGTTTACATACGTGATGAGGATGTGAAGATGCATTGTGGTTGTAAACAGTGCTGAACAGGGATTTCGATCACATCACACCACCCGTCATGAATACCAGAAGGGATGGTACAGCCCTGTCTCCTCCCTCAGCTGGGATAGGTCTATCTGCCGTAGCTAAGACTGCTTTGGCCATCAATTTGCATCACACAGCGATCCACAACAGTCGATTTGACAGCAAATCCTTAAATCCATTTTTCAAAAGCTGCTGTATTGGGCTTGAAGAATGAAATTATGAATGAGGAATAATTTCATTCACAAAAAATGGGAATTAATGGGAAAATAACTGTTTTTTTTTGGGGGGGGGGGGGGCAATAGAATTATCAGTTCAGGAAGCAGGATGAAGGTGAACAATACAAAAATGGTCTTGAAAAATACTCTGCAAAGTTGAAATATGAATATTACGTAATAGTAACTCTAAAAAATAATAATATTGATAATATTATTTTTGTCTCGAACAAGGCCAAAACATGAATAGCAGTCTACAGTACAACACTGTCTCAGATATGTTGCTCTGTTGTCCAAGCTACCTAGCTAACTATCTGTAGTCCAGAGTTACAGGGGGCAGTCTATACAAAGTCAATCATTTTCTGGTAGTGAGTCGCTTCTGAGCACGACACCGGAGTAAGCTGTCTACAGAACATAAAAGTAGATGCTGCTGAGAGCTGTAACGAAGTGTCAAAAATGTTGTGCTGTTTATTTTCGGAAGAATTAAGATTTAGCATTTTGAGTTGGCAGTCGAGTTTTGTTTATGCCCTTGACGTTGCCCACGAGCACATATTGTTTTGTGTAATATAAAAGTGCTTCTAAGCTTAATATGAGTTTCTTGATAATCTATCCTCCGACTCTCCGATTGCAACGTCATCCTGGCAGGAGAAGAACAAGCTTTTCCACACTGCTGCTATTAAAAACAATGCCCGTCAAAGGGTCTACACATCCCCTCGCTACCTTTTAGTTATTGCCTACTATAATCTGAATATGTCCAAATTAAGTGACAGCATTGTTTGTGCCTGCAAAAAAATGCCCATAGTAAGACTTTTCATGGCCGAATATCTTCGGTAGAGCTCCTAATGACACACCACATACAGGGGTGAGAAGAACATGAGGTTATAATGTGAAATCAAGGGTCCATTGTCAAAAAATCAAAGTCTCATGTTGAGGTAACTTACAAATGTAAGGCATCAGGTAACATGCTTTTTAAAGTTTAACTGGCTTGCAATGTTTTACAGTGCAGGGGAGGTGGTGAAGGCAAGGAAGGTAGTAGGAAAGCAGGGAAAGTAGTGAGGACAGAGGAGACAGAGGATGGTGAGTGGATCCATTGGAAGACCAGGGAGCAATCCCAGGGGCATACCACAAGGGATTTGTGCCGGTTGTCTCACACATATTAGTGTGTCTGTGAGGTCCCATTAGGTATGTGACTCTGGATCTCAGTGGGCTCACTGCCCTGATAGCCCTCTTGCACCCTGCATACTCTCTGTCTCAAGCTCCATCACCGTAACGCACACGCACACGCACACGCACACGCACACGCACACGCATACACACACACACACACACACACACACACACACACACACACACACACACACACACACACACACACACACACACACACACACACACACACACACACACACACACACACACACCCCAAGGGTGTGGGGGTAGTGAGGCAGTCAACCAGTGTGTTATCACTGCACTACAAGACTGTCTGATCTGGCAGCAGTGGGGGAGACATTGAGGGTTAGAGTCAGGGTTATCTGGCTGTGTGCGTGTGTGCATGTCTGTGTCTGTGTGTCTCTGTCTACGTGTGTGTGCGTGCATGAATGTACCCCTGAGAGATGGCTGGTCTTGGGCCCTTGTGGTTAAATTGCTAATCTCAAAAGGGTATTGAGACCAGAGGAAAAACCCCATGCCCAAAACCGTTCTCTTCGGCCCCTCTGTCATTAGTCTGTCTCTGTTTCCCTCTTTCTCTTCCCCTCCGTCCATATACATACTTCTGTCTGTCTGTCTGTCTGTCTGTCTCTCTCTCTCTCTCTCCCTTTCTTTCTGCTGAAGGCCCTGTTGTACTTAATGAGAGCATAATGAATGCTCAGGCAATCGAGTAGTGACTTGCTCTGCCAGTGTGCTTGTGTCACATGTCATTGATGAGACAGATTGAGATTCATGTCTCCTGTGCGCCAGCTGGCATAAAGTATTTTGGGACTGCTGTGTACGGGAACAGCAATATCGTAATGTACTGTAGGCTACATGGTTACAAGAACAGCTCAGGATAATGCATACGTTTATTAGGGCATTCCAAAGACATGATAAGGGAAAGAGTAGCTGCTGTTGGTAAAAGCTGGGCAAATCGATAAAAAAGCAAAGCAAATGTTGTCATCATACATTTTAGTTAAGACAAATAATTATTCTGTTCATATGTGTGCCTTCACTCACTATTAGATAGTTGCCCATGTTGATTGACAAAAGAGATTAGAGAGACAATTTGAGTCTTAACCTATAGGGCTGCTATACTTACACTGCACTGTCTTTTACATTAATTAGGTACAGTGGCACAACCTTTTACAACCAGTTTTAGTTTTATGGATTGGTTTTGTGAATTCAGAATGTCTAGATAGTTATGAAAGAGTTGGAGGGGATGTGACCAGGTACTGATTATGCCATCTAGGAAATGGAAGAAGAAAAGTGGTTGGCATGGACATTTGCTCAATGCAGCTTACTCCCACTTGCTCATAAAAATGTTGACATTAATAATGTCAATCATCACGCAAAACCAAACCATCCATATGCCAGTATTTAACGTTAAATACTGGCATATGGATGGTTTGGTTTTGCGTGATGAAACCTTGTTCAACAGGTTAGCGTTTGGTCATGTACAGTGTAAGCACATACTGTAGTATTACATGTCGATATAGGCCTACACTAAAAATACACTGTAGAATTAAGTGTGACCGTGGCTTTATTGTACAAACACTGCCTCAAAGATGTTGTTTGAAACACTTGGTAGCATATGGTTGCTTGTGTCAAGGAGCCTAGAACAAGATGCCTGCTTAGCTGGTTGCACCAATTAGAAAATAACCAATGTTTTGTGATGACGGACAAAAGCATGTTATGCATGTAACTGTGACATCTATTTGCTAACCTACATAGCACATTTTGTAGTGTTAATTGAAGTCTTAATTGAAGTGTTAATTGAAGTGGACAAACTAGGAAAGTGTAACTCTCAAGCCACACTTCAATATTTACTGGTGATGTAGGTTGGGATTCTAAACACACTGAGTTTACAACTACAGTACCTTTTGAACACACATCCTACACATACAGTAGGTTTATTTATTGGACTGCCATGAAACCAACAAATCCATCTGTGCGAGGATTTGTCCTTGTCCTCAACTCTGCATTTGTCCAAGTTATTTACACAAAGTGACTCAGCTCTTACGTAGTCACTGACTGCGTGTCTCAGGGGGACTCCCAAATGCTGAAACACAGCTTCTAACGGAAACACATCCTGAAAATGTACACTTTTAACATCTAACGTCTACTCATTTGCACAAATATGTTTATGTCTATGTGTACTCTGCCTGTGGTATGCGCCTGATTTCCTCTTTGGTAAGGCACTTAATGTTTTTGATGTTCTCGTTCAGATCATTCGTACAGCTCTCTTTGGCTGATGTCCAATTGTATGGTCCAGTCTCTTTCAAAATAAAATCCTCAAATGCCCTAGATTGCATGATCAGAGTGCTGGCAAGCATTGAAACACAGGTTTTACAAAAAAAACACCCTGAAAATGAAGAAATCTTCTGGTTCCATCTTATTCCCTACACTTGCATCACATGCCAAGGTCACACAGGTCATACTAATGCCGGATATGTTTTCAAGCCAGCTGAGAGCTGTGCCAGTGCGGGCTAGAGTGATGTGGGAAGATCTCACCTTTTGAAATGAGTTCAAATGCACGTGGGAAATTCATGTTGATGATCACATAAATACAGTCTTTGGTTGCCATCCAATGCAATCATGCTCCATCACCTTTGAAATCAGAGGACTTGTAAAATAAATAAGTAAATCCTCAAGTGTCTCCGCGTGGTTGTAGACAGTGAGGCTGATGATCAGAGTGTTGCTGAACTAGAGCTGCTAGACAGTCTGGCTGGCTCTGGCTGTGGGTGCTTGTAATTAACAAGGGCCAGGCCGGGCGGCTTGGCTACTGACGCTGGCAGATAGATCTTGTCATGAGAGGGCTGTCTCTAATCACACTCAGACTAATGGCCATCATTTCAGAGCGCCAGGTCAATCTTCTGCAGTGGCCCCTTTCCATTGATTAATCCCTGTATTCTGTTCCACTTATTAATCAATGTGGTTCCTTCTCCATGGTGACACAGGCATCCCATAATTAGATATGCTGTCTTGAAGATAGAAAGATTCTTTGCCTGTATTCTTTTATGTAGCCTATTAAAAAAATATGTTCCCCACATGCAGGCAGTAGCCATATTTGTACAACTACAGTGAGAACTCTGTATTCTTTATTTCTTTATTTTATTTTCTGTATATTTCTTTATTTCTATATATAAAAGTCACAACATTCGTAAATAGCATAGACTTACATATTGTAATTTTGTGATATAATTTATAGGCAGCATCTAGTACGATAGCCTGGGTGTGAAATCTTTTTTGCAAATCTCCAATACACAAGATGTGTTTAGATCATGTGCCTTTCAACTGTGTATATGTTACAATAATTTAGACTTCTAGCTTTGATGACTTGCAATATCTCCATTTTACATTTGCCCTCAATTATTTGAGCAAAACAACAGCTGAAAACAGCAATGTTGGGCAGACGGACATTTTCACATGTCAAGTCTGGAATGTGTTGCTCTGACCCTGTCACTAGCCAGCCAGGTGATTTCGAACAAGCCCTAATACAAAGGAAGTCATGGGAATTATGAGTCTGCCCAGGCTAAGAACCAGAGGCATTTATATAACTTGTGTTTCAACCTGCTCCATTGGAGCAATTCATCACTTTCACAGGGTGATGGCATTGTGTGGCACGCCGCTTTCCTCTAGTACTGATATACAACATAGTGTCATCACCATGCAGTAGAAATGACCTTTAAAATGACACTCTAATCTATTTAGATAACAACATTTGACCTAAAAATGTGAAGTTGATGTATCACCCAATTGTCATCTTCAGACCTTTGCTGATGCGGTAAAATCAAGTCCGTTGAAATAAGAAACTGCAAATGAAAAAAAAATCTGCTTTTTAATATTAATGTTGAAGTGGGCATATTGAAATGATAGAATGTGATTGTTATTTTTAAAACAATTTCTAATTCATCAATGAATGGGTCAGACCATTCACAAAAGACAGGAGGCGTGAATGTTTGTGTTGTATTAGACCGGCTTAGCCATATGGGGCCAGTGGGTGCAACCAGTATGACCTCTGGATAACATCTTGTTTTGTGCCTTTACCTTGGTGTCACAACAACCGTGGAACATCTTACTTTATGATGTAAGCCAGAGAATCGACAAGTGAGGCTTGCATGAGTGAATCTTACGAGTGCTTGTCTTGGTTGATATCCTTCATCTACCTTGTGTCTCCTCCAAAATACTCCTCCACAACTATTTTTCTTTTTCTCTCTAGATAATTTATTTCTCCTTCATTTGGGATGTGACAGAACTTGTCTTTCCAGGCCCTCATAAAACGTGAAATCGTCAAAAGAGAAAATAAATAGACACTGCAGACAGAGCTGCAAATCTCTCTCTCTCTCTCTCTCTCTCTCTCTCTCTCTCTCTCTCGACAGATTGGGAGCGCACATGCTCGGCCACCTCATGCAATCAATGGAAAGGTCACGCTGCGTCTCAAGACAGCCATGTCACATAACATCCCAAAACAGTGGCAGGGGACAGAGTTCATGTTTCTCTTTGTCTTTTGGTTGTTTCGCCCATCAGTAATCCCCCCTCCCCCCTGGCCCTTTCTTTCTCTCTTGGTCTCTTTATCTCACTCTCTCTCCACCTGTCTCTGTGTTTGGGTTTCTGTCGTTCTATCTCTCCCTTTCTTTTTCCTCCTCTGATTTCTTCCCACTCTCTCTCTTTTCCTCTCTCACTCTTTTAAGATTTAAGCTCATATCTGCAGCTAGCTAGCAAATGAATGGCACTTGGCGCACACACACACACACACACACACACACACACACACACACACACACACACACACACACACACACACACACACACACACACACACACACACACACACACACACACACACACACACACACACACACACACACACACACACACACACACACACACACACACACATCCAGCCTATATTCAGACTTGAGAGATTCCCAAGACCAGTAGGACAATTTAGTTAATTTCATATAGTAGACAAAGAAACACACGGCATATATGTCTGCTTATGTCTTTTCTAATGTGTTTCTAATGTGTTTTCTACATATGGCCTACTTCTTTGATATTCATCCATTTCCACACTTGAATCTGTCAGAAGCCTTGCAGAAAATACCCGGAGAAGCCTGGATAAGGGGCCAAAACGCTTTTCAGTCCCCATATAAATAACACTAGAAAACTAAAGTGTGGAGGTGTGGAAATGGGAAATCCGGGCCAGGTGATAAATAGCCGGTGGGGGAGTGGATATATTTGAGGAAGGGGAAACCTAATTTGTTCCATACTGCCATAGAGTTAGGGAGCCCTAAATCTGATCACACATAAACACAATCAAACAAGTCATAGCTCTTTTCAGCCGCTGCTATACTGTAGATGGCAGCCGCCATGTTGTCACGTGGGAAAGAGGCAGGTGGAATATTTTTTTGGCCAAAACATTGCTCTTTGTAATCTAGAGTCTTCTCTTCTCTTCTCTTCTCTTCTCTTCTTGTCTCTTCTCTTCTCTGAGCCTTGTGTTGACTTTATTTTCTAATCATGGTAGGAATGATGGTTGAGTAATGAAATGAGCGCCAACATTATCATCTGTCGTGTTTCAATAACTGTTGAAATCATACAATGGCACAAAAATCTTTTTTTTTTCAGGAGAATTGCAGCAGTGCAGGAGAAAGATAAGGTGTTGGGTGGGTGTCCAGGAGCACTTTTCTCCTAATCTCCATGCTAAATGCCACCACTGCCCAGAGGCCTGATGTCTGGAGCCCTGGATAATTATGGCAATTACGGCAACAAGAAAACACAAAATAAGGACAATAGAACCCAAGCTGTTGCTTAAAAGCAAATATCAAACTACATAGTTAGCAAAGTAGTCATAAAGATCAATCTGTGTACTCTCCATTCAAATGCACTCCACAGGAATCCTCACAAGGCTGTCTGATGGTCCAGTCATCTCCTTGGGCTAAATTAGCAGCGTAGCACCAAAGCGCAAGCTGTGCGTTTAATAACAAGCACACAGTCCCCGCTGTCTCATCTTTATCTCACTCTTGCTTTTTGCTGGTTGTCCTTCTAATGGCCATCTGTCATTGCTCAAACACATCTGCTACACACAACTCCTCATCGGGAAGCCTTGGGAAGATTTTTTTCTGTTTATAAGTCATACTAATTTGGTTGTGCTGTGTGGGTTGTTTAGTAATTGCTTTCTTTTGGATCTACCTTGTTAGTAAAGCAGAGAGGATAGAGTAGAGTAGAGTAGAGTAGAGTAGAGTGAAGAAAGGGTAGAGCAGAGCAGAGTATATTGACAGTAGAGGAGGGTAGAGTAGAGTATAACAGAGAAAGGTAGAGTAGAGGAGAGTAGATTGAGAGCAGAGTAGTATAGGTGGGGTGGAACGGGGGTATCACTGATAAACAATAGGACATGATTCTGTCCCCGGTTCTTTGAGTAAGATGAGGGAGCCATTTCTCTGGGAGACGCTCATTGGCTCCTGATTGGGCCAGCTGCGATGGGGGCAGGATGCCCACTTTGCCAAAACCATTCCACAGCACGCTTTACCTCACTTTTTGAGTCACACTCTCTTCGGTTGGTGCAAGAAGGGTGTTCTAGAGAGATGGCTTCCTCATCTCACTCAAAAAACTGGGGACCTAGTAATCTCAGCCTCCTGCTGACCTGCTGACGTCACTTCCGCTTCCGGATCAAGCTATTCCCGTCGAGGAGCTACTCGGACGAAATTAAGTTTCTTCTCGTTTTTCTCCTAAAATCTTTGTCTGAACTTACAACTACAAACAACTGATTCGATGTAGTGTTACTTTTGCGTTACCTTGTTATCACTCTTACAACAACATAAACACATAGGCTAACCTCCCCACCATCCAAATAGATTTTTTCCACCAGGCTAGCCCACATAACTTTTTTCGCGCCGAGCCCTACTCGGCTTTAGTTTCACCTCACCTCATAGTCAATTTTGCAACACTACACCAACTATCTCGCAAAAATAACCTTTTCTGCTGCATCCGCAGACCTAATTATGGCCAACTCTACCTGCGCCTGCAGTGATCTAGCTAATGCTAATGAAAGACTAGCCAAAGCCAACATGACGATTGAAACACTTAGAAGTGACATTCGCCGGCTAACTTGCGAGATAGTCATAAAATCCCATAACACCACGTTGAAACACCAAACCAGTAATACTAGCGCCAACCTAACTACACTATCTTTTCTCCCCAGTCACAGCAAACACCAGCCGAAGTCCCCCCCGAATCCACCGTGCTCCACTCCCGCGCGTCGTAGCTGGACGGAGGTGGTAAACGGCGGCAGGGGAGTACTGCAGAAATGTTCACCACCTCTAGTGACTAGCAATCGTTTTTCTGTACTTGACTCAGTCATCGATGCAGAAACTGACCCTGTCCCCCTCTCCCACCAGGTGCCCAAGCCTCTACCACAAAGAGTGCGACCCAGTAGCCGCCGGACCCTCGCTACCCCCAGGCAAATCACCCGAGAGCAGCCTGCCCATTCAGAACCCCGGCGACCATCAACAGTCCTCATAGGATCTTCGATGGTTCGCCACGTAACCCTACGAAACGCCCAGACGTGGTGCCTACCTGGAGCTCTCGTAGCCGATGTCCAGTCGAATGTGCCGCACGCGCTGTCACAGTATCCTACTGCCACAACTCTCATCGTCCACGCAGGCTCCAATGACATCCGGCTGCAGCAGTCTAAAAAACTTGAGTCTGATTTCCTCTCCCTTATTAATACCCTTCGCAGCACTGGAAAAAAATACGCTATCTCAGGCCCCATCCCCTCTGTCTGTTTCTCTGCCTTCCAGTTCTCCCGAATCCGCCAACTGCACGTCTGGCTGATGAGACACTGCCGCCAAGAAGCCATTCCCTACGTTGACAACTTCTCCGCTTTCTGGAACCGCCGAAACCTCTTCGCACGAGATGGAAGGCACTTAAACAGAGCTGGTGCTCGTCTCCTCGCGACCAACCTAGAGCTGACCCTCGAAGCCCATCGGTCCTTGGATTGACTAACAGGTGTTTTAAATCCAAAGCACTACACCAACTTAGACACTGCGTGCCCAACAGAGAGTACTCCACTAGCTATCCACACTGTCACTACCCGTAGGAAAGCTCGCAGATGTAGACCCTCTGGTTGTGTACACAACAACCTAATTAGGGCCCGAGCACCGAAGGCGCGAGGCCCTATTGTTCTTGCTCGGATTATTATTATTTTTTTTCTTTTTCATGGACGTTTGGGCTGTTCATTTGGTCTGGGAAGAACTTGGTGGCTCGGCCTTTTGCACGGTGATCGGATATGGTAACCGCTACTCAGAACCGGAAGCTCGGGTCGGGTTGGAACAAGGGGACGAGGACACGCCCCCTAACGCGTAGGCCTATAGGGGCGGGCCAACATATAGTTTGAGCTACGGACTTGAAATTATTAGGGCCCGAGCACCGAAGGCGCGAGGCCCTATTGTTCTTGCTCGGATTATTATTATTTTTTTTCTTTTTCATGGACGTTTGGGCTGTTCATTTGGTCTGGGAAGAACTTGGTGGCTCGGCCTTTTGCACGGTGATCGGATATGGTAACCGCTACTCAGAACTGTAAGCTCGGGTCGGGGTGGAACAAGGGGACGAGGACACGCCCCCTAACGCGTAGGCCTATAGGGGCGGGCCAACATATAGTTTGAGCTACGAACTCGAAATTTTTTGGGGAGGTGTATCTCACTAAGACGAACCAAAAACGTCATACAATGCCATGGCCACGCCCAACAGGAAGTGAGATAATTGGACTTGAAGTTGAACTTTTGACATACGATGGAATTTGACACACCATGGAATTTGAAACACTCCTCATAAACCGTACAACAAATATGTCCAATTTTCGGTGTATATGATCTCAAGATATAGCAGATGAATAATTGCGAACGATTTTTCGATACGTTGTAAGAAAACAAGATGGCGGCTTGATGAATATTGATGACTGTTGGGCACTTTTTGAGGAGGTTGCCTTGTGTTACTTTGAATGTTACTTGACACACTTGTTCAATAGGATGGCATGAACAACTCCAACAAAGCCCCGCCCCTAACTCAACCCAGGGGCTCTGTAGCGCCCCCTAGCGGATAGACCTATGGGTCGGGGGCGGCGTAAAGTACAAGCTATGGACTTAGAATTTTTTTTGGATGTGTATCTCACTAAAACAAACAAAAAATGTCACACAATGCCATGGCCACACCCAACAGGAAGTGAGATAATCGAACCTATTTTCAAAACAGGAAGTTGGCCCCCATTTCAGTTTGCAGTGTTTTTAAACGGTGTAAACGCACATGTCTATTCATACAATGAATACTAACTTTTTTATATGCCTGAAATAGCAATCTGGTGTAGCGCCACCATGTGGTAGGCAATGGAACTGCAGGAAAAATTTTATTCTATAACATTTTTAATATCTTGTGAACTGGACCTCATAGAGACTCCATTTTTGTTTTGGGGAGGTCATAGCAACATGCCAATCATGCTAATGATAAATTGTTAACGCTAACAATGCTAATTTGCTTTTCTTCAATATCTCGTGAACCAAATGTCGTACAGACTCCATTTTTGTTTTGGGGAGGTCATACCAACATGTCAGTCATGTTAATGCTAATTTGCTAATGCTTACAATGCTAATTTATTTTTCTTCAATATCTTGTGAACCAAACATCATAGAGACTCGATTTTTGTATTGAGGGGCCATAGTAGCAACACTGAATGTCAGTCATGTTAATGCTAATTTGCTAATGCTAATTAACGCTAATTCATTTTCCCTCAATATCTCATGAACCGAAGGTTGTACAGACTCCATTTCTGTTCTGGCGGGTATAAGGCCTTGCCAGTCATGCTAATACTAAATGTTCATGCTAAGACCAGTGTTACCACAATGACACCTTCACCTTCCTCATACATGTCAGAAAACTGTTACGCTTCATCCGTTTTTCACGGGAACGGTAGGGGTATTACGGCAGGGCGACATGCCACGTCCCCCCTGGCCGTAGGTGCGAGGGCCCGCCAAGGCCGCTTGCGGCTTTAATTATTATTATTAGGGCCCGAGCACCGAAGGCGCGAGGCCCTATTGTTCTTGCTCGGATTATTATTAGGGCCCGAGCACCGAAGGCGCGAGGCCCTATTGTTCTTGCTCGGATTATTAGGGCCCGAGCACCGGAGGGTGCGAGGCCCTATTGTTCTTGCAATGTTTTTTATTATTATTAGGGCCCGAGCACCGGAGGGTGCGAGGCCCTATTGTTCTTGCTTTGTGATACATTTTTCCCGCACGTTGGGCCATTTTTGAGGTGGTTGCCATGCGTAACTTTGAACGAAACTTGGCACAGGTGTTGGATATGGTGGCACGATGGACTCCAATAAAGCTCAGTCCCCAAATCAGCCGACGGGCTCAGTAGCGCCCCCTTAAGTCATGGGCCTATGGGAGGGGACCGGCATAAAACTGAAGCTACGGGCACCAAATTTTTTTTGCTTGTATAACTCACTAAGACAAGCATATAAGTCTTTAGGATGCCATGGCCACACTCAACAGGAAGTGAGGTAATTGGACTTAAAGTTGAACTTTTGTCAACTTTTGACATACGACAAAATTGTCATACCATGAACTTTGATGTACTTGTCCTGAACCGTACAATTGTTTGGTTTCGTTTCAATTTGTAAATGATCTTAAGACATCGCAGATGATATATTGCGAAGGAATTTTCAATATGTTGTAAGAAAACAAGATGGCGGCTTGATGTATTCTGATGAAAAAATGACAGAAAATGTGCCTCCACTGTGCCCTTTCTGAGGGGGTTGCCATGCATATCTTTCAAAGTTGCTTTGCACAGGTGTTTGGTAGGACACAACGTACCTCTCAAAACAAGCCCCACCCCTAACTCAGGACATGGGCTCTGTAGCGCCCCCTTAAATCATGGGCCTATGGGGTGGGACCGGCATAAAATTGAAGCTACGGACTCCAAAATGTTTTGGTGTGTGTATCTCACTAAGCCAATCAAAAAAGTCTTTAGGATGCCATGACCACACCCAACAGGAAGTGAGGTAATTGGACTAGAAATTCAACTTTTGACATACGACAAAATTGTCATACCATGAACTTTGATGTACTTGTCCTGAACCGTACAACTGTTCGGTTTCGTTTCAATTTGTAAATGATCTTAAGACATTGCAGATGATATATTGCGAAGGAATTTTAAATATGTTGTAAGAAAACAAGATGGCGGCTTGATGTATTCTGATGAAAAAATGACAGAAAATGTGCCTCCACTATGCCCTTTCTGAGGGGGTTGCCATGCATATCTTTCAATGTTGCTATGCACAGGTGTTTGGTAGGACACAACGTACCTCTCAAAACAAGCCCCACCCCTTAGTCAGCACATGGGCTCTGTAGCGCCCCCTTAAGTCATGGGCCTATGGGGTGGGAAAGGCATAAAGTTGAAGCTACGGACTCCAACATTTGTGTGTGTGTGTATCTCACTAAGCCAATCAAAAAAGTCTTTAGGATGCCATGGCCACACCCAACAGGAAGTGAGGTAATTGGACATGAAATGCAACTTTTGACATGCGACAAAATTGTCATACCATGAACTTTGATGTACTTGTCCTGAACCATACAACTGTTCGGTTTCGTTTCAATTTGTAAATGATCTTAAGACATTGCAGATTATATATTGCGAAGGAATTTTCAATATGTTGTAAGAAAACAAGATGGCGGCTTGATGAATTCTGGAGAAAAAATCACAGAAAATGTGCCCTTTCTGAGGGGGTTGCCATGCATATCTTTCAAAGTTACTTCGCACAGCTGTTTGGTAGGGTAGCACGTACCTATCCAAATAAGCCCCGCCCCTAACTCGGTACATGGGCTCTGTAGCGCCCCCTTAAGTCATGGGCCTATGGGGCGGGTTCAGCATTAAGTTCAAGATACGGACTTCAAAATTTTTATGAATGTGTTTCTGACTAAGACGAACAAAAAATGTCATGCAGTGACATGGCCACGCCCAACAGGAAGTGAGATAATTGGACCTCTTATTGAAACAGGAAGTTGGCCACTATTTTAGTTTGCAGTGTTTTTAAAACAGTGCAAATGCATGTGTTCATGCATATAATGAGTATAAACCTTTTTCTATATGCCTACTATGGCAACCTGATATAGCGCCACCATATGGTAGGCAAATGAACTGCAGTAAAAGTGGATTTCTTAAATATCTTTATCTCGTGAACCGAACGTCGTATAGACTCCATTTTTGTTTTGGGCAGGATGTGACGGGATTTGGGGCGATATGCCTTGAACCGTAGGTGCGAGGGCCCGTCATCGCCGCTCGCGGCTTTAATTAGGGCCCGAGCACCGGAGGGTGCGAGGCCCTATTGTTCTTGCAATGTTTTTTATTATTTTTATTATTAGGGCCCGAGCACCGGAGGGTGCGAGGCCCTATTGTTCTTGCAATGTTTTTTATTATTATTTTTATTATTATTAGGGCCCGAGCACCGGAGGGTGCGAGGCCCTATTGTTCTTGCAATGTTTTTTATTAGGGCCCGAGCACCGGAGGGTGCGAGGCCCTATTGTTCTTGCAATGTTTTTTATTATTAGGGCCCGAGCACCGGAGGGTGCGAGGCCCTATTGTTCTTGCAATGTTTTTTATTTTTATTATTATTATTTTTCTTCTCCCCGCACGTCGGGCCCGTTTTGAGGGGGTTGCCATGCGTAACTTTTAACGAAACTTGGCACAGGTGTTCGGTATCATGGCACGAAGAACTCCAATAAAGCTCAGCCCCCAAATCGGCCCACGGGCTCAGTAGCGCCCCCTTAAGTCATGGGCCTATGGGGCGGGACCGGCAAAAAGTTGAAGCTACGGACTCCAAAATTTTGTTGCTTGTATACCTCACTAAGACAAGCAAAAAAGTCTTTGAGATGCCATGGCCACACCCAACAGGAAGTGAGGTAATTGGACTTAAAGTTGAACTTTTGTCAACTTTTGACATACGACAAAATTGTCATACCATGAACTTTGATGTACTCCTACTGAACGGTACACTTGTTCGGTTTCGTTTTAATTTGTAAATGATCTTAAGACATCGCAGATGATATATTGCGAAGGAATTTTTAATGTGTTGTAAGAAAACAAGATGGCGGCTTGCTGAAGTCTGATGAAAAAATCACAGAAAATGTACCTCTACTGTGCCCTTTCTGAAGGGGTTGCCATGCATATCTTTCAACATTGCTTAGCACAGGTGTTTGGTAGGGCAGTACGTACCTCTCAAAACAAGTCCCACCCCTAACTCAGCACATGGACTCTGTAGCGCCCCCCTAAGTCTTGGGCCTAAGGAGCCGGACCGGCATAAAGTTGAAGCTACGGACTCCAAATTTTTTTTGGGTGTGTATCACCCTAAGACAAGCAAAAAAGTCTACTGAAGGCTATGGCCACACCCAACAGGAAGTGAGGTAATTGGACTTGAAGTTGAACTTTTGACATATGCCAAAATTGTCATACCATGTACTTTGAAGTACTCCACCTGATCCGTACACTTGTTTGGCTTTGTTTTGATTTGCAAATGATCTTAAGACATCGGAGATGGTATTTTGTGAAGGAATTTTCAATATGTTGTAAGAAAACAAGATGGCGGCATGATGAATTCTGATGAAAAAAATCAGAAAATGTGCCCTTTCTGAAGGGGTTGCCATGCATATATTTCAAAGGTACTTCCCACAGGTGTTTGGTAGGCCAGCACGTACCTCTCAAAATAAGCCCCTCCCCTAACTCAATACATGGGCTCTGTAGCGCCCCATTAATCATGGGCCTATGGGCCGGGTGTGGCATAAAGTTCAAGCTACGGACTTCAAAATTTTTATGGATGTGTATCTGACTAAAACAAACAAAAAATGTCATGCGGTGACATGTCCACGCCCAACAGGAAGTGAGGTAATTGGACCAGAAGTTGAACTTTTGACATACGCCAAAATTGTCATACCAGGTACTTTGAAGTACTTCTCCTGAATTGTACACTTGTTTGGTTTTGTTCCAATTTGCAAATTATATTAAGATATCGGAGATGATATTTTGGGAAGGAATTTTCAATATGTTGTAAGAAAACTAGATGAAAAAATCACAGAAAATGTGCCCTTTCTGAGGGGGTTGCCATGCATATCTTTCAATGTTACTTTGCACAGTTGTTTGGTAGGGCAGCACGTACCTCTCCAAACAAGCCTTAGGGCAGCACGTACCTCTCCAAACAAGCCCCTCCCCTAACTCGGTACATGGGCTCTGTAGCGCCCCCATAAGTCATAGGACTATGGGGCGGGTTCGGCATAAAATTCAAGCTACGGACTTCAACATTTTTATGGATGTGTATTTGACTAAAGCGAAGACAAGCAAACAGGTCTTTTGGATGACATGGCCACACCCAACAGGAAGTGAGGTAATGGGAGCTAAAGTTGAACTTTTGTCATCATTTGACATACGACAAAATTGTCATACCATGAACTTTGAAGTACTCCTCTTCAACCGTACAACTGTTCGGTTTCGTTTCAATTTGTAATTGATCTTAAGACATCGCAGATGATATATTGCGAAGGAATTTTCAATATGTTGTAAGAAAACAAGATGGCTGCTTGTTAAAGTCTGATGTAAAAATCACAGAAAATGTGCTTCTACTGTGCCCTTTCTGAGGGGGTTGCCATGCATATCTTTCAATGTTGCTTCGCACAGATGTTTGGTAGGGCAGCACGTACCTCTCCAAACAAGCCTCGCCCCTAACTGAGCACGTGGGCTTTGTAGCGCCCCCATAAGTCCTGGGTCTATGAATCTGGAATGGCATAAAGTTGAAGCTACAGACTCCAATTTTTTTTGGGGGGGGGAGGGGTGTATCTCACTAAGACAAGCAAAAAAGTCTTCAGGAGGCCATGGCCACACCCAACAGGAAGTGAGGTAATTGGACCAGAAGTTGAACTTTTGACACACATCAAAATTGTTATACCAGGTACTTTGAAGTAACTTACTCCTCCTGAATTGTACACTTGTTTGTTTTTTTCCAATTTGCAAATGATATTAAGATATTGGAGATGATATATTGGGAAGGAATTTTCAATGTTGTAAGAAAACAAGATGGCGGCTTGATTAATTCTGATGGAAAAATCACCGAAAATGTGCCCTTTCTGAGGGGATTGCCATGCATATCTTTCAATGTAACTTTGCACTGGTGTTTGGTAGGGCAGCACGTACCTCTCCAAACAAGTTCCACCCCTAACTCAGCGCATGGGCTGTATAGCGTTCCCTTGCACGTGGGCTTTGTAGCGCCCCCATAAGTCCTGGGTCTATGAACCTGGACTGGCATAAAGTTGAAGCTACAGACTCCAATTTTTGGGGGGGTGTGTATCTCACTAAGGCAAGGAAAAAAAATGTACAGGGGGCCATGGCCACACCCAACAGGAAGTGAGGTAATTGGACCAGAAGTTGAACTTTTGACATACATCAAAATTGTTATACCACGTACTTTGAAGTATTCCTCCTGAATTGTACACTTGTTTGTTTTTTTTTCCAATTTGCAAATGATATTTAGATATTGGAGATGATATATTGGGAAGGAATTTTCAATGTTGTAAGAAAACAAGATGGCGGCTTGATTAATTCTGATGGAAAAATCACCGAAAATGTGCCCTTTCTGAGGGGATTGCCATGCATATCTTTCAATGTAACTTTGCACTGGTGTTTGGTAGGGCAGCACGTACCTCTCCAAACAAGTTCCACCCCTAACTCAGCGCATGGGCTGTATAGCGTTCCCTTTTGAGACTACATTTATGTTTTGGGCAGAATGTGATGTGATTGTTGACAATATGCCACGCTTCAACGGCACCATGAGGTCTGCACAGGAACTGCAGGAAAAATGGAATTCTCAATTTTTGTGAAATGAAGGTTATAGAGACTCGATTTTTGATTAGGGAGGTCATGCCAGCAACAAAATGCCAGTCATGTTAATGTTATTTACTTAATGATTAGGGAGGTTATAGCAACATGTCAGTCATGTTAATGCTATTTTAGTAACTCCAACAATGTTAATTTGTTTTTCCCTAATATTTCATGAACCGGATGCATAGAGACTCCATTTTGTTTTTGGGGAGGTCATAGCAACTCCATTTTTGTTTTAAGAGTTCATAGCAACATGCCAGTCATTTTACTGATGCTAACAATGTTAATTTGTTTTTATTCAATATTTCATGAGCTGAAGGTCATAGGGACTTCATTTTTGTTTTGGGAAGGTCATAGCAATATGGCAGTCATGGTAATGCTATTTAATGCTAATTTATTTTTCTTCAATATCTCAATAACCAAAGATTAATTTTTGTTTTTGGGGAGGTCATAGCAATATGCCAGTTTTGTTAACATTAGTTTTTAGCACTTGTTAATGCTAATATGTTTTTTTCAATATTTCATGAATTGTTGGTTATAGGGACTCCATTTTTGTTTCTGGGAGGTCATAGTTAAATGCCAGTCATGCTGACATTAATTATTGGCGCATACATGCTATCATAAATTATTGGCGCATATTAATGCTAATTTATTTTCTTAAACATTTCTTGAACCATAGGTCGTAGAGACTCCATTTTTTTGAGGGGAAGTCATTGTAGCATGTCAATCATGTCTATTCAAATGTTATTGTTTATGCTGATGCTAGAACAGAACTGATTGAACTGGCATGTAGGTCTTGCTACCACAATAATTTCTAGTGGTAACACTGTGTGGGAAAGTGATTAAGATGTGATGGCTTCAAGAAGAAGTGAATTCTCTGCTCTTCAAAGTCATATGTAGCATGGACACTGCAAGGACTCGAACCTCATTCCAGAAGGAAGTACCAACTACCAGTGTCTTTTGCATTTATGACTTTGAGGGTAAAGCAAAACCATCAAATGTATCAGTAATTATGTTTAATAAAACATAAACATAAATAATGCTACAATGAGGAAAATCAAACCCTGACTCTTCTTTCAAATAGTTATTAAACAGATACATTAACTGAATTCCAACAAAGTTTTGAATTGATTTAACATTTTATGAAAACATTTTTTGCATACATGTTAGGGACATATTTTTGTTAAAATAAAAGCTGATAATGTTCTAAACACTGAGCAATGATTTTAATAGTAGGATTTAATGGGTTTTTTTCATAATTACAGAAGAACTGATATACTCTGATGTAGAACAAATAAGGGTTATAAATGAAAGTTACACCTATGTCATGAATTATTCCAGATAATGACAGGTTAAAAACATTTAATTGTTTTAATATTTTAAGTCTGAGATTAACCTTGTTTATCATGATTTGCCTGAATATGTACTAGATACGTAAATATTAAATAACATGTAGGCCCATGTTCATTTTTAGGTTACATAAAAATGTGGGTTTTTTAAATAATATTCACCTGTGGGTATTGAAGATCAATGTTAATATTTTGTTTGATGGACACTTATTGGTTATACATACATATTATTTTGGATATGTATTGTTTTTAATCAATCAAACCAATACTATCATTTAAAATACCAAAAAAGGTCAATTAAAAATGCCAAAAAAGGTCAGCATGTAAATAAATTGATATTATTGGAATAACTTTGTT
>NC_085866.1:55231938-55253192 GCF_034702125.1 Engraulis encrasicolus
GACGGAGGCATCTCCCCTCTGTGAGAAAAAGCCCATCATGGACTGATGAATAGATCTGTAACCTCTCCTGCTGGGAAACAGAAGGTTACTGCAGAGTCACTGGTAATTGAGTTCTCCCCTGGTCACTTTAAAATCCCAGAGCCCCCGTCTGGACCAGTTAATTCCTTCCAAGCACTCCCTGTCTACCCCCTAACCTCTCCTTGTTAGGGTTTGAGTCAGGATGAACGTACCTGCTCCTTATTATTAATATTATTATTATTATTATTATTATTATTATTATTATTATTATTATTATTAATAATAATAATAATAATATTCATCATCATCATCCATCATCATCATCATCATCATCATCATCTACTAACTAATAAAATGTTTTGTAATGTAATTCAATATTTTTTTCATGACGTTTTTTAGTCAATCTCAAATTAAGAGGTCCCAATTTTGAGGGGAAAGTGGTTGGTGCCCCAAGCACTCTGCATACTCTGCTTATGTCTGGCGCTGGCCTGGGGCTTCAGTCAGGATGAGCCTGGACATCAGAAGGTTACTACAGAGTTGCTGGTAATTGAGCTCTCCCCTCGTCACTGCTAAAATCCCAGAGCCCCCGTCTGGACAAGTTAACTCCTTCCAAGCACTCTCCGTCTACCCCCTAACCTCTCCCTGTTATTGCTTGAGTCAGGATGAGACTGTGGCCATGTCTCAAATGCCGCACTTGTGCACTTCGGGCACTGTTTTTCAGTGCTTAGGGCGCTCACGCTGAAATTTTCAGTTGAGCCAGTGCACTGCAAGTGCCAGGATGATCCCCTAACAATGGCGGAAAAATGCAGTGCTTGAATGATGGACACTGCACGCACTAAATGGCGGCCATGTTGACTATGACACGGAGGAAATGTGGCATTCAGTTCAGTAGAAGAGTTTGGTCAACAGTCTCCTAATTCTGTAAGTAATGTTGATGGGACACCAATCTTTTCATGCCAACCAAATTATTGTATGTGTGATTGTTGTCCTTTGGGGTGAAGGACATGGAAATACAAGCACCAGACGCTGTGAAATGTAAACAGTAGCCAACTGATATTTTGGCGAGCTACTGCCATGCCCAGCCTTCACTTCCAGCGAGGGCACAGTGCATAGTGTTCAAAATTTTCCACGACACTATGTACTTAAGACCTCAGTGCACTGTTTGCACTGTGCACTGACTGTCAGTGCACTGACAAAAGTGCGTCATTTGAGACATAGCCTGGATCTGAGTTGACTGCTTTCACTATGAGCTCCCACCCCCTGCTGATAGTGCGTTTCCTGTTTCCTGCAATTTAGGTGCAGTACGAGTCTAAATCTAGCTATACTGTATGTATGTGAATATCTGTGTGTGTGTGTGTGTGTGTGTGTGTCTGTGTGTGTGTTTGTGGAGCATGGAGCAAGGGCTGGACAGGCCACTATATTCAGAAATGTAAAAAAACTAGAGATGCACCGGATCCTGATTTTTAGGATCCAGCCGGATACCGGATCCACTGCTTAAGATCCTGCCGGGTCCGGAACCGGATACTGGATCCTACGAAAGGGTTGAAACACTTAGTTTTAGCCAACGTAATAAAAAGGGCCCACGTGTGCGAGTAGGCTAAGTGTTTCAACCCTTTCGTAGGATCCAGTATTTTTTAGACTCAATGGCTTACTGCCACACTGCCTGCAATGGCCGCTTCCAAAGGGCTTTCACTCCATGCAGCGATTGGGGTTGTGAAAAACTGACTGAAAAACCTAGGCTAGAGATGCACCAGATCCTGATTTTTAGGTAACTGGCGGATACCGGATCCACTGCTTAAGATCCTGCCGGATCCGGATCCTGTGAAAACCCCAATTATCCTGCCCGATCCAGAACCGGATCTTGGATCCTGTCCATCTCTAAAAAAAAACATATTTGTGATATCTTAACTTTGATTTGTGAGATCTCCAGTTTCTACATTTTTTTTTTTTTTAGAAACTCGAGATCTTGCAAATCAAAGTCGAGATCTCGCAAAACAAACTGGATATCTCCAGTTAGTGTTAGTCTCCAGTACATACATTTTCACTTTTTTTCCCCCTCCATGTCACCTCTGGGCTTCCGTAGGAAGGCATGTTAGCACTCAATTTCTTCTTGTTTATAGGGCTTTCTGAGGTGATAACGGTTATTCATATTGAATGTGTCTCCCTTGCATTACATTACGTTCATTCTACCAGTAAGGAAAGAAAGAAAGAAAGACTTTGGGCCTCATTTATAAAACCTTGCGGAAGAAATGCGCCAAAAAATGCCGCACGCATGAATCTCAGGATCAGTGGCGTAACGACACAGCAATAGGCCCGTAAGCAACATTATCTGTGTGGGCCCCATATAAAGTACAACACGTGATAAAGGTCACATAAAGGAACATAAAATTATGCACTTCTTAGTAGTATTGATCACACATCACACACAGAAAAATGGTGACAGCACACCTTGAACGGAAATTTGATGACAGCGCATCACCACATAAACAAAAACGTGCTGACGGCACACCATGCATGTCCATGAAAACACATTTGGTATACCGCTACACATCCACGAAAACACGTAGGCCTTGGTGACGGCAGACGTAGGCAGTTATCATAAAACCCCGAAAAAATCAGACGAGCCAAACCTCAGTGTATTTGAGTGCATTTAAAACGTTCACTTTACACCTGCAAAGTGACCACACAGACGCGCGACAGACCAATCCAGGAACCCACTAAAATAGTCCTCCTATGTTGCCAAAATGAAACTCAAGAGACTAATTGTTAGTCTTTCAGACAGATATGCAGTCATTGCTAGGCACAGTACTAATCATTCAAATACATTGACACTAGCTGTAAGCTTGTGTCTGAAATGTATGTGAAACATTCACGCAAATGCATAACTACAACCGATATCTTTTCAAGCACCACCCCTTCCTTCCTTCAATGAATATGCAGTAGCCTACTCCTCTGTCGTTTTGGCATATCTGCATTGAAATGCCATATATGGAGATTTTCCAAAGTCTTCATGAAGACATGTAAAAGCGGAACATGACGAGCACAGGTACAGATTTAAAGCGCACGAAATTTGAAAAAAGAATGTTACAACATCCGAGTCCTACATAGAGCAATAACCATTTAGCCAAACACACTTCAAAACGGGCTTGTGACAACTTCAGGCTTGTGACAACAATCGCACCAGGCACAATAAACCCAACTCATTATGCCACGGCCGGCAAAATTAATAACCAAATGTCCTTACCTTACCATAAAACGCTGTCTTGATCTCAGGGCTTCTCACAATTATTCCACTTGACTTAAATCCACAGTTCAACACACGCACCGCGGCTAGCAAGCTGGATATGTGGCGTGCTAACATTGTTTTGCTTGTCCTTTCCCCTTTTCACGTCTGCATCAAGGCTGTCGGGGAAATGTCCCATAGTTGGGTGCTCCCTCGTCGGTGTTGAGCCGGCCAGGTTGTCATCTTCTGTAAACGAGCTGTCACTGTCAGAGTCAGACCCCCTGCTTCTAGCACAAGAAGGGGGCTAGATACTTTCACAGCCCCCCCTCTGTCCTTAGTTCTCTTCTTGGTCGCAATCTTCACTGTAGCTAGCAGGAACAACGTCCACCTTTCCCTCTGCGGCTCTTTGAAAGGAGTTTATTTTCGGAAGTTTTTTCAGTTCTTCCAGCAGCTCCTCTTTCCATTTGCTTTTTTGAAATCCGCTCCGGTGCTTCTTTTTGTTATCCATCGTCGCCAACACATTGTTAAAGTTTAGATAATATGATCAGATTTCTTCTATGTCTAACGTGATGTGACGTCTTGCACGTTGCACCAAAGTTCTTCCTGTATGCACGCACGTTACGTAGGCTACGTAACATGTTCAATCAGTTCATCATAACCCATAACCCATAATTCCAAGTCGTAATGTAAAAAAATAAAAGACTCAAATACACCTGCAGTTTGAAACATATTATATGACTGTATTTTTAAAGAACCGTCTAATGAACTAAACACAGTTATTAGCACAGTATTAATAGTAGCATGGCTTTGCCATTGGTGTCGTGTTTAAACGGCACACCATCATGTTGGACGGTGGCATCTGTTGTGATATAAATACGGTCCGGTCAACACCTATTAATGAGAAGAGTTATCGGGGAATTTTCTGCGTGTGCAGAGACATTCTAGTCCCCAGTACTAATGGGGGCCCACTAGGCGTCCGCATGGGGGCCCCTGAGAGCTCGTGGGCCCGTAAGCAACTGCAGTCCCTGCTTACCGATAGTTACGCCACTGCTCAGGATGTACGTGCACAAGAAAATAATCAGATTGATAAAGCATGGCGCACGCACGGTTCCACGCTGATCTTGTGTTATAAATCCCAACTGACTTTAAAGTTGCGGCAAGTGTGCGCACCTGAGGACATACCCCTAATTAATCATGAATATTCCATGAAACGCCCAAAATGAATATTGATATCTGTGGACAGCGAGTGGAAAGCAGAGGGGACATTTAACAAATGTGGTGGAGCATATCGTTTTAGATGGAGAAAATTGGACACTGTTGAGCTGTTAAATTTGGGAGGTCATACAAAAATCAAATGCCAATCCTCGAATTGCAGCATGTGGAGGGTGGTTATGCTCGCAAAGACCACGCATTACCAGAGGTAAAAAAAAAGAAAAAAGAAAAGAAAAGAGGATGACATGGACACATGAACCTGCCGGGACATGGACAGTTGTATTAATTAAGTTGTGCATAATGTGCCCCCATGTGAAATTCACCAGAAAAAAATCATTAGCCTGAGGAAATATTTTAGTCCTCCTGCATAAAAGTATAGGCTAATCAGGTGTGGCAAGTGGAAGAAAATAAATCTGTTACACAGGCAATGCAGGGGATGTAAGTTTACTACATCTTCTCACAACTATGGAGAGCCTGCCGTTTTGCCAACGGCGATGTTGGTAGCCTATTCTCCGTCTCATCGCACCTCATATGCACCTGGTTGACCGGTCACTGCGCGCAGCTGTATGCTTTCAGTTCAAAGCACGACGCCCCAACTAGCCTATTGATCGACACATCCATGGACAACTTGACATCTACTAGGCCTCTATGGGCATTTTCTATTCTGTATTTATTTAATTTGGGTATTATAAACGTGTATTATCAGGCTATAAGGCCAACTGTTGTATTAGAAATGCACTCTGCTTCTTTGCTGACGAACCGCACGACAAAGAAACGGCGTGCATTGGAAAAAGGAGTAACAAAGCTGTCAATCAGTATGGCACTTCATTGCTTGCCTGTATGCCGAATGACGAGAAAAACAACCATCACTTTTCTATTAGCCTACTGGTACAGCTGCACTCTGCGGGCAGATTATTCTGCAACTTAACTGTTGACGTAGGCCAAATTCCTCGCAGAGTCGGAGCGCACAAACGATTACAGTTTTACAGAGGTCAGGAAAAGACCTTCCTAACAGCCACAACTTCATACATACACCAAAGTGATGTCTTGTCTAAACGTCAATTGAAACAAGCATGCAGAAACGGATTCCCCCTTGAAAAACGACCGCACCTTGGTGATCCATGCTGAAAGCAATGGTGCGTAATTAGAAATATGTAAGGTATTCCCAAATGTAATGTAGCCTAAATGTATGTTGTAGGTCGACTACTTCCTTACAAAACTTGCAGGTGGTTATGCATAGGCCAGGCTGGGCCTATTATTTTCTACCATTACCAACCAAACAACAACCAACCGTTGTTCGTTGCGAACTGGATTAACAAATGTTACATAGCATATTCCAAGTGGCTATAGCCTATCGTGACACGTGACCTCCGATTTTTCCCCTCAACCAATTTGGTTGTTCTTCCAACTACGTCCTGAGGTTGCACTTTCCGCTTTTATTCTTTTTTTAGTGCGTACGCATGGGTCAAACTTTGCATCGAGCTGCGCATTTACCGCCAAGTTCTTTTTCTATAAATACCAAACCTTGCGGTGAACTTGGCGTACGCAGTCTTTTGTGCGTACGCAGCCGTTATAAATAAGGCCCTTTGTCTTTCCTGCCACGATGTGTGATGTGATGACGTGGTGTAAAAGCAGTGCCTTCTTCTCTCTCTCTCTCTCTGGCTCTCTGTTTCTCTCATGCTCTCTGTCTTTCTCCCACTGTCTCTAATCTCTCTGTGTATGAAAGCAAAACAGAGCGTTTCCTTTTTTGTTCTGATCTGAACCCAGATCTGATAAAAGAAGCGCTGATTCCTTTTCTGCAGCCTGCACATTATGAACTCCCTGAACATTTTGTTCCTCTTTTTTCCATTACTATTCCACATTCCAAACCTATTCGCTGCAAATCTCTTCCTTGTTTGTTGGCTAGATGACTAAATTCTTTCATGATTTTCTTTTTGGCTTATGTTTCAGTGTGGCAAACATAAGCAGGATTCCATAGCACCATGGAGAGAGAGAGAGAGAGAGAGAGAGAGAGAGAGAGAGAGAGAGAGAGAGAGAGAGAGAGAGAGAGAGAGAGAGAGAGAGAGAGAGAGAGAGAGAGATGTGTGTTTGTGTCTCATCAGAGAGGTTGAGTTATCTTTCATCCTGTACAAGGACAGACAGCAGTTCCCTTTCAGACCTGTATCTCACCTGTGTTTTAGCAGTGCAGCCCTCTTTGTTTCAAACTACTTATTGGGATACACAAGAGATTGAACAGTGTTGCTAATGTATAGTGTGTGTGTGTGCGTGCAAGCGCCCGTGCGCGTGTGTGTGTGCGTGCACATGCTCGTATGTGCATGTTCGATAATGAAACAAGTTATGAGAGGGGGGTGGGGTTTTATGAATATGCTAACCCTGTTATCCTGATGCTATTGCTTTTGCATGCTAGATTATGCCTGCTACTGCTATTGCTATTACTATTGCATGCTAGATCATGTCTGGTCAATTACCATATGTGAGGCTTCAGTTCTGCTCTTGCCTGCAGCTCAGTACATTTCATAAATGAATGCAGCGTGTGTATGAAAGTTCACTTGGAGGTCAATTAGTGTGATAACACAGCTGCATAATACAGTAGAATTGCAATTAAGTATTATGTGCTGTATGTATTCACAGTCTATGCTATCTACTTAGTTTACATGGCAATGAATTATCATAGCTTCCTTTGAAGGAAATTAAAAAATAAGGTGACAAGACTATTTTCAAATCTGTGCTATATACCGCATTCTATTTTCACCAAGGCTTACTGGAATGAAAAAAATGGAAAGCATCGATGTGGTTCTTTTTTCTTTTAGTCTTTTAACGTTCATTTCCAGATATATATTTTCCCCTCCATTAGCAGTGTCCCAGGAATGGCAGAGGAGGATGCAGTATCTGTGATTCAGCCTCCCGGGGCCTGTGCTGTACTGGCCAGCCTCCTGTCTGCAGGCAGCGTGTAAGACTGTTCGTACGAGATGTTCTCTGATCCCTTTACAGGCCCCATATGGGCTGGACTGGACTAGGCCGGGCTGGGAGGCGATGAGATGGGATAGTGTCTGCTCCTGTTTCACAGTCTTAAGGGCAGGGGAAAAAAGCTACATTTCGAGGTGGTTGTTTTCCTGCCTCCCTCCCTCCCTGCCTGCCTGCCTGCCTGCCTGCCTGCCCGCACACAGTTGCTTAGTGCTTAAATGCACGGTCCTTCTGAAATGCATCATTCTTGCCCTGGCTATGAAACCTCTATATGGAGTTACACGAGGCAATTCTAGTTTCTTGCTTTGTTACTTGTGCTTCCTTTACCACATAGGACATTATATTTTTCAAGAAATGTGTTGTTTTCCAGTGAAAGGCAAAGGGAAATTGCATCAATGTTTGTACCTAAAAAGACGGTAATTTGGTTCAGTAATTTGGCCCGTCTGAGTGGGCTGTAAGCTTCAGTAAGCTAATGTCTGTTTCTTGGCTAGGTAACTGTCCATGGTGCTGAAGAGCATCAGTGGTTGAAATGAGGAAGTGCAGAGAATAGCCTGCTGAGGAGAATGGCCAGGAGGAGGGGTGCTCTGGTAGAGCAGCAAATCACAAATCCGTTCTCCGCAAATGCAGAACTGAAGTTCTTTTTAGCTATTGGGTCTCATGTGTTCCTAAAGCTTTGGAGGATAGAGATATGTGTTGCTGTTAACTACATAACTACATGTGTAATGCAGGAAGACTGATTGGTAATTGTAGAAACTTTTATAGGAATTTTCCTTCCATGGTCAAATTTCTTTTGTACTTCTGTTGTTTCTAGAGATTGTTCTCAACTGTTGTTTCAGGGTAATCATTGTAACTGACCAATCAATGTATTTTGAATGTAACATGTAAACAGCAACAGCAACACTGTGACATAATCTGTCTGTGTTAACTTGGTTTGTATTCTAACACTCAATACCTCTCAGCTGAATTGCGTCTTTAGTTCTCCTGACCCTGTAAATTACAGTTTATGTCTCATGCATTTCAAGCACGAAATGACACATAGGGTTTTCACACCTGGTCTCCTTTAAGTGAACCAAACTCAGTACTCTTTTAAGTGGACCAAAAAGAGAAACCGACAGCAAAAGGACTCTGTTCTGTTTTTGTTCATATTGTGAGTGTATTAAATAAAGAACTCGCTGATCTCTCTGGTCCTGTTAGGCTTTTATCGTGTGTCGCTCTTCTTTTTTTTATAACACTTGGTCCTCCAGTCTAGAGCCCACAGATATCTTAACCCGTGCTGGGTGAAAGACAGAAATATGCTTGCCAGCCCCACTAATGAGTCTTTGCCCTGTAAGTCATTGAGGATCTATTAAACATTTTTTTTATCACCCATTCAAGACGCTACATGTAGTTTCCTGCTCCAGACAGCAAATTACTTAACAGATTCCTCTGTATTATTCCAGTGTTTTCTTAGAACCAGAAATCTACACAACTGACAGTGAATAAGAATGGCTATACAGTACCCCATGTTATGGCATGTATGTTTAATTTATTTGTTACGAAATAACACCAATTCTTGTCAGCTACTATATGCATTGTAGTTAGTCTGTCCAGTATAGTAGATGCATTCTGCACCACGAGCATGCATGATACAGGCTTGTGGTGAAGTGAATAGTATCATGCCATACACATCGTAGTCCCTGTAGGAATTGTAGTCCCTTTGGTAGCATCACATCTCTACTGATAGCTTAATCTTCATGCTCTTTGCAGTCCTTGCAACCCCTACCCAAGATACTCTTTCTGCATACATACATTATAAATAATCACTCAATGTATTGATGAATCACCTCATATAGTCGCTTATCTATAAAACAAGGCTGTGACTTCGAGCTAATTGATTTTCCTTTTAAGAGAAAGGTTAGGTTTAATCTCTCTACAGCAGTCTTTGATGTAGGCAAGTGCTAGTGGATTGGAACTGTAATCAAGATGGTTATACAATGACTGCAAAAAAAGATGTGCAGTTAAGATCATGTTAAGTTTCTGACTGACAATAGTGAGTGGGCAGTGTTGAATGCCTGATACAGTTTGTAAGTGGCTAGAAATTGTGGTTTATACAGTAGGCTATTGTTGCCCTATATGTAACAGTGTTAATTCAGCACTTAGAGACAAGGACCAACTACAAGTTGATTCAGCTTTCTACGTGTTGAATTAACACTGGACATTTACCAGGTACTGCATATATGAACTACACTCCACAGTGGTCATAGTGCACTTCCTTATAGTATTACCTTTGTGCATTTCAAAGGGAGATGGCTACTTAAATCAATACTAGGACCAACTAAAAGTTGATTCAGCTTTCTACGGTGCGTGTTGAATTGACACTGGAAATGTACTGGGTGGGTACAGCATACGTAGGCCTACATTAACTATAAGCTACAGTGATCATAGTTGTGGAAAATGGCAAGAAATTATTACCTTTGTGCATTTCAAAGGGAGATGGCCACTTAAATCAATACTACAACATTACAGGCTCTGTGGAGGAAAGCATAGTCTTCGCTCAGCAAGACATCACTCTATTAGGGATAAATGCAGGAAGTGGAATGGAATGGACCATTTTCCCTGTCGGAGAAGGGGGGTGGGGGCAAACCTGTGCTTCCCTGTGCTTGTAGTATTTACTGGAGAGATACTTAATCATTCTATACCTTTCCCCCGCTCCCCTATCATTGCCTTGAACTCTAACATTAGAAAGGCTTATAGGAATACCCCCCTTTTGTAGTGCTGAAACCTCCTGCTTAAAATGGTGGCAGCCATCAAAAAAGATGGCAACTGGACCTAGCTGAATATATTGTCTTTTCTATTATCATTTTGGTATGATCCCTTTTTATGGCCACGTGGCTGATTGGGTGAAACATACTGAGAGAAATGCAGAATATATCAAATATGTCTTCTTTTTAATAAATGTACCTGTTTTGTGTAGGCGGTAAATTTTGACCGTTAACACCATGAACGTTACCCTGTGTCTAACACAACCAGAGGGTTAATTGACTATTTCCAAATGTTGTCCATTGCAGACAGTGGCGATGTTTGGAGTTCTGAGTTGATGGAATTTATTAGTCACTCTTCAAAAAGTTATGCCGGTTTAGCCTATTCACGCCTCCAAATCCAAATGCGCACTTGCAGATCGGACCGGATGGACATCAGCGGAGGAGCTTCGTGACATATATGGTGATAGATACGAACACGCCAACAACAGCCTTGTGGAATGGATATTTGTGGAAGAGATAGGGACTGGGAGGAGGAATTGGGAACAGGCAAGGAGGGATGGCAGAGTCGGGCAGTCAAATGGAGATGGACTTTTTGAGGTGGACGATAGGCGGACAGGGAGGTGTAGGCCTACAGTGCCCTCCATTATTATTGGCACCCCTGGTTGAGATGTGTTTTTTAGCTTCCAATTATTATTATTTTTCTCTAAATAATATGGGACCTTAATGGAAAAAAAAGAGAAAAATCCAACCTTCAATACAAGTGCATTTATTCAGTGGGGAAAAAATCCCACATAAAGAAATAATTATTTGACATCAAATAATGTGTGTCACAATTATTAGCACCCCTGTTGTTAATATTTTGTACAACCCCCTTTTGCCAACAAAACAGCACCTAATCTTCTCCTATAATGTTTCACAAGATGGGAAAAGACAGAAAGAGGGATCTTCAGCCATTCCTCTTTGCAGAATCTCTCTAAATCATCCAGAGACCTGGGTCCTCTCCTCTGTACTCTCCTCTTCAGCTCACCCCACAGGTTCTCAATGGGGTTGAGGTCTGGGGACTGAGATGGCCATGGGAGGAGCTTGATTTTGTGTCTGGTTAACCATTTCTGTGTAGATTTGGCCATATGTTTAGGGTCATTGTCTTGCTGAAAGACCCAGTGACGACCCATCTTCAGCTTTCGGGCAGAGGGCAACAGATTTTGATTTAAAATGTCCTAGTATTTCAAAGCATTCATGATGCCATGCACCCTAACAAGCTTCCCAGGGCCTTTGGAAGCGAAACAGCCCCACAGCATCACTGACCCACCCCCATACTTCACAGTGGGTATGAGGTGCTTTTCAGCATGAGCATCTTTCGTGGCACGCCAGACCCACTTAGAGTGTTTGTTGCCAAAAAGCTCAATCTTGGTCTCATCTGACCAAAGCACACGGTCCCAGTTGAAGCCCCAATACCGCTTGGCGAACTCCAGACGTTTGCGTTTATGATTGTGGGTGAGGAAAGGTTTTCTCCGTGCATGCCTCCCAAACAGCTTGTTGGCGTGTAGACAGCGCCTGATGGTTGATTTGGAGACTTTGTGACCCCAGGATGCTACCATTTGTTGTAATTCTGTAACAGTGAGCTTTGGAGATCTTTTGATTTCTCTTACCATCCTCCTCACTGTGCGTGGTGGCAAAATAAACTTGGGTCCTCGTTCAGGTTTGTTTACCACTGTTCCAGTTGTTTTGAACTTCTTAATTATTCCTCTCACAGTGGATATGGGCAGCTGCAGCTGAGTGGCAATCATCTTCTAGCCTCTGCCTCACCTGTGAAGGTCGACGCACATCTGCCTCACTTGTATGCTGTGTTCCTTTGTCTTTCCCATGTTTAAGAGTGGATAAGAGAAATGGCCTCTGTGTCACGTCATATTTATACCCCAGGGAAACAGGAAGTGATGAATTACTAATTAAATGTTCCTACATACTCTGGTAAACTTTGTAAACTACTGTAGAAATGACAGAAATGCTTCAATTATATTTATTTCCTGGGAATTGTTAAGGGTGCCAATAATTGTGGAACAGGTGATTTAATGAAAAATAATAATTTTTTAGTCAGGGATTTTTTTATTTTCCTACAATTCATTTGAGTTGAAGGCTACATTTTCCTAAAATGTTCAGTGTGACAGTATTCTTCTGCAATAAACACTGAATTTATTTTAAGGCTTTTAACACATCTCAACCAGGGGTGCCAATAATTATGGAGGGCACTGTACATTTCGTGAGTTATGGTGCTCCTGAGTGCTGTCTGTGTCACACCTGATATTAGTGATTTTTTTGTGTCGCTGGCCATGACAACGCACCAGCGGCAAAAGTGCGTTTTTTAAATAGGACTTCAATAATGCCATCTCTACGACATCTCTCGTGCCCGTTTTCATTCTCACATCTATGGCGTCACCATGTCTCGAAACTATCATCTGTCACCTCGACTGGACTGGACACACACACACACACACACACACACACACACACACACACACACACACACACACACACACACACACACACACACACACAAGCCTTAAATCAAAAGACAATTTCCAATATGGCAACATATTAGACAGTAAGGCTTTTGAATCTTGAATCTTGAAAGCCAGGTTACACATGACTAATAAAGAGTATCCAATAACTGGGTGTGACTAATTAGGCTGATTCACTTGGAAGTGTGCACACTAGAACTTTGAGAAATGCCTAGTGAAGTGCCAGCTGCTAGCCTCGTGCGGATAGTTAATGTCTTCGTCACGCTGAACCGAAGTACGGCGACAAAAGTCTATTAACTTTTTCTGCCAAAGCAAAAATACCTCAGACCGTTGACAGCCTTTGCTTTCTGTCCAGAAAGACGAATACGGCCAGGAATAGAGAGACAGTACAAGACTATTCTTATTCCAGTCACGCTAAGCTCCTGCTTAGCTCCCCCGTTTAAGATGGTCGACCAGCAGAGATGAATGCTGGGCTTCAGTCCAGTCTTCATAAACGTACCCGTCTTCGCTGCTTTCGACGATAGTCCTGGAGTTGAATGTTGAGTTTACTTTGCTAATTCTTTGCTCTTAACCTGTCTCCCAGGCAAGGTTCTAGTCGGACAGTTAAACTGAATTACGGGAGGCAAAGTAACTCGGTGATGACTCGTGAAAGCGGATGTGTGCAGGTGCACGACGCCTTTTATAGTCCCGGAGGACAGCGGGAAAAAGGGGCTGCCTTTTTCGCCTTTTGCAGGGATGGTAAAATTACTTCGTGAATTGTATTCCAAAGATGTTACCCTGTTGGAGAGGACACTCGAACGCGTGACTGAAAGAGAACACTTTATTGGGCTTTTATATACGCCTTTACTCAAGATTTATTGAGGAAATAATCAGCTGTTTCCCTTGAGGAACAGTGAACCGTCCAGTCCCAAACAGAGCTCTATTGGGCGTGTTAGTTAGGTAATCATGTTCCTGCTAATACCAAAGATTCTCTATTCTATTTCTGCATTTAAACCGTCTCTGCTAATACTACGAAGGAGGATCACACTTAATGGCCAAAGTCCTCTTTAAGAGGCTGAAAAACTCTTATGATAGCTGATAACATATTTTGTAGGAGTGTGTGTGTGTGTGCGTGCGTGCGTGCATGCACGTGCGTGGGTGCGTGTGTGTTAATTCAGAGGAATGAGCTCATTCTCTGTACATGTTGAATTGTCATCTTGGAGAGAAGGCCTGGTGCAGCTTCTCTGTTAACACATCCATTAAGCATCCTCACTGTTGATTGGAAGTGGAAAGTTTCACAGACTTTTTAAACAGACCAACTTTTAAAACACTCGGAAGAAAATGGGTGGCAGAAGTTCAATCCCAATAAGACAATAACCTCCACTCACCACCCTAATGGGCGGGCACGGCAACACAATTCCTCATAGACAACCCTCAATTAACTTCACTGGTACCGTGTATTAGCACTATACAACTACTTCCTAATGAGCATTTGTTTTGCATTTGCTAAGACTTTTGTTCAGCATCTCGTAACACTGTATTCTGTAAATCATTTGCAAACTGAGACAAAGCCTATATCCGGATGTCTGTTGTCCATCTGCCTAGCTGTCTGACCGGCCCTCTGCCTAGCTTTGTATCTGTCTTCTCTGTGTATCTGTGTGTGCCTGTCTGTCACTCACTTTTTTATCTGCCTTAAGTTAAATTGCTTCAACATGTGTGTGTGTGTGTGTGTGTGTGTATATGAAGAGCTCTTTTCCAAAACGCTATATCCACCATTTTTGACTTTTTGCATTTTAACATTGGAATTGACTGCTAAGAGGTCCTATCATCTATATGTGAATTCTTTCTATTCATATGTTTTGAGAACATACTTTAAAACATCTATAAAAATGCATTTTGCAATGCATTTCAATGGAATGCCCAATAAAAAAATGGCAATTTCCCAACATTCAATAAAATGGATATATCTCATTTTGGAAAAGAGCTCTTCATATATATATATATATATTACAATATATAATATATATATATATATATATATATATATATATATATATATATATATATATATATATATATATATATATATATATATATATACCGTATATCATGGGTTAACATCACCCAATAGAAAATACATGCTCACGAGTAGTTCAAGTAAAGTGATACCACTTCACTTGAACTACTCGTGAGCATGTATTTTCTATGCTCACGAGTAGTTCAAGTAAAGTGATACCACTTCACTCAGCGTTCCACCAACGAGCATGGATTGCAATATTCCTATTTCATAAAGACTTCTATAGGAAGAGCGATCTCTGTTTGCATCTCTGTATTTTAGTCCACAGTTCCATTCACATTAATTCAAGATTTTACACACCTTATAACAGAGTATTTTATTCATTTACAAGCAACTTGTAAATGTTTGATAAATATAAAATATTAACATAGCATTTCCTAGTCATTTACAAGCATTTGTTTACATTTCCTAGTCATTTACAAACGTTTGTTAATGTTTTGTTCATCAATAGTTAATTATTATATCCCCGAAACGCGGAGCGTCGGGGATGTAATGGTTTTGCGTGCGCCGCCGCCGCCGCCGCGTCCGCCGCCGCCGCCGCGTCCGCCGCCGCGTCCGCCGCCGCCGCGTAAGGTCTTTCGTGTTAACGCGATAACTTTTGAACGGATGTTTGGATTTGTCCCAGATTTGGTGTGTGAATGCTCTAGGGCAGGTTCATGAACTGATTCGAGTTTGGAGGTCAACAATTTCAAGATGGCTGAATTCAAGATGGCCGAATTTTTGTTTGGTCCATAACTTCTGACCGGGTGGATGGATTTGTCCCAGATTTGGTGTGTGAATGTTCTAGGGTAGGTTCATGAACTGACTCGAGTTTGGAGGTCAACAATTTCAAGATGGCCGAATTCAAGATGGCCGAATTTTTGTTTGGCCCATTACTTCTGACCGGGTGGATGGATTTGTCCCAGATTTGGTGTGTGAATGCTCTAGGGTGGGTTCATGAACTGATTACAGTTTGGAGGTTAACACTTTCAAGATGGCCGAATTCAAGATGGCCGAATTTTTGTTTGGTCCATAACTTCTGACTGGGTGGATGGATTTGTCCCAGATTTGGTGTGAGAATGTTCTAGGGTAGGTTCATGAACTGATTCGAGTTTGGAGGTCAACAATTTCAAGATGGCCGAATTCAAGATGGCCGAATTTTTGTTTGGCCCATTACTTCTGACCGGGTGGATGGATTTGTCCCAGATTTGGTGTGTGAATGCTCTAGGGTGGGTTCATGAACTGATTACAGTTTGGAGGTTAACACTTTCAAGATGGCCGAATTCAAGATGGCCGAATTTTTGTTTGGTCCATAACTTCTGACTGGGTGGATGGATTTGTCCCAGATTTGGTGTGAGAATGTTCTAGGGTAGGTTCATGAACTGATTCGAGTTTGGAGGTCAACAATTTCAAGATGGCCGAATTCAAGATGGCCGAATTTTTGTTTGGCCCATTACTTCTGACCGGGTGGATGGATTTGTCCCAGATTTGGTGTGTGAATGCTCTAGGGTGGGTTCATGAAATGATTACAGTTTGGAGGTTAACACTTTCAAGATGGCCGAATTCAAGATGGCCGAATTTTTGTTTGGTCCATAACTTCTGACCGGGTGGATGGATTTGTCCCAGATATGGTGTGTGAATGTTCTAGGGTAGGTTCATGAACTGATTCGAGTTTGGAGGTCAACAATTTCAAGATGGCCGAATTCAAGATGGCCGAAGTTTTGTTTGGCCCATTACTTCTGACCGGGTGGATGGATTTGTCCCAGATTTGGTGTGTGAATGCTGCAGGGTAGGTTCATGAACTGATTCGAGTTTGGAGGTCAACACTTTCAAAATGGTGGAATTTTTATTTGGACCATAACTTCTGACTGGGTGGATTGATTTGCCCGGTAACTCCTTAATTTAATGGTTCACCATTTCAGTGAATCTACCATATCAGGTAGGCCTACAGTGTAATAACCAGTGTAACAATATTTAATACCATGTAATACTAGTGTAATACCAGTGTAAAAATAGGCAATACCAGGTACAGTGTAATAACCAGTGTAACAATATGTAATACCATGTAATACTAGTGTAATACCAGTGTACAAATATGCAATACCATGTAATACCACTTACACACAAATAGCCTACATGATATAAGTACAAAATTGGTACATGGTGTCACACTGGTATGACGTGGTATTAAATATTGTTACACTGGTTATTACACTGTACCTAATGTGGTATATCCACTGTAATAGTGAACCATTAAAACAGTGTTACCATTTGTCCCATTTTTCCCTTCATTTTCACAATAGTCATTTGGTTTTAAGCCTATGCACGTCATTGGTCTATGTATAGATATTAAATATATTTATTTTATATTTTGTATTTATCATAAACGTTCATGAAAATGTGGACCGGAGTGGTAGGAATGATTGGGGACTGGAAGCGTCGCGTTTCGGGGATATACCTTAAGCAGTCGAAGGCGACTGCACAGGCAGTCTAGTTTATTAAGTCTTTATAATGCTTTTTTGCATCCATTATTCTAAAGTGTTACCAGAGCCTCTTTAGAGATATGCTTTGACATCTGCTCTCATACACCCCAATGTGCTTTTCAACTTCCAGGCCAGAAACCTTGCAGAGTTATGAGGCAGCTTTCTTGAGCATTAGAGAGGGTTCTCGTTTGTGTTTTCACAATCCCAAACGCTCGCATAACAGCAGAGCAACTTCAAGCAGTAAACCAAAGATGATGTTTTGGAGGCGTTTTGTTTGTTCTTCGGATTAACCCTGTACCCTTGTGTTTGTAGTAGTGGTGGGCCGTTATCGGCGTTAACGTGCTGCGATAATGTGAGACTCTTGTCGTGCGATAAAGAAAATATCGCACGTTAATCTATTCTCAAAATATAGGTTTGGAGTTTGGGTATGCACGTCACCATAGCGTTTAATTGACAGACGCTTTTAGACTGCGCTCCAGTCGCTTCTCCTCTCTCCACCTGTTGTTTCAGCAGACCTACTAAATATGAAGTGTTTGCATGCTGAAAACATGAATCCCTCTGCCGTGGTAGTTGTTGTTTGAGTGCTTTTTCATAAGTGGTAGACTAAAGAGACATTATTGTGTGTGAGTAGCTACCAGCCCGACATAGCCTACATTTCCTCACGCATTGCATAGAATACATAAACAACTTCCAGAAATCTTGCCTGTGCTATAATTGCAAAACATTCCGTGTGATAGTCCTATGCATTTTGAAGATTGTCAAACTGAAACTGTCAATATCTACTCTCGCTGAATGTTTGTGTTGCAATCGCGCACATTTGCGATTCAGTGAGATATTCTCATGTCCAACGGTAATAAACCTCGCGGTTGTCGCGCTTGACTTTTTTTTTTGCAAACTGAATTCATGTCGAGTTGTAACTCATCTGGCATTCTAACTCTGAGAACAACTGTCAAATCGCCGTGTGCCAGTGCTGTAGGTTGTACATAGGCACTAGATAGGCTCTGCTGAGGGCTGCTGTGCCTACTACGCGCAGAGTTCCTCCCTCTCTTAAAGGAGCCGCTGCTCCTTTTAACAGTCAGTGGCAGACTCTCTCTCTCTCTCTCTCTCTCTCTCTCTCTGCCCATTAGAAATGCTGAATTGTTGAGGTAATATTGTTTAAATAGCCTAAATGTTTGATAGATTTATCTATTGCCTCTACAACTTATAGCGCTGTTCATTTTGAAATTTCAGTGTCTTATAACTCTAAATGCTTCCGAACATATTGGACACACTTTACACATATTGCTGTGATTTTTTCATCTCGAAGTATCAACATGACCATTTTTTGAAGATGAGATGCATTTTGGAAAAAAAGATGAGCTCTGGTCTAATGCGCCATCTGTCTTAAGAAACCCCAAGGTTTTTTTCGGCATTATTTCGCTATCGTGCCTATTCTGAATGAGCCATTTTGATATAGATTAATCTAGATTAATCTAGATTAATTTCATAATTACAGTGAGATTAATCTAGATTAAAAAAATAATCTATGCCCACCCCTAGTTTGTAGATAGGTAGATGGATAGATAGGAATTTAACATGTGTTTTGATGATGAAATTTCACTTTCAGTTTCAACAGTTTCAAATTTAACACATAATATAAGTTTAATTGCATTTGACATGATGGAAAGCCTTTGTCTACTTCCAGACCAAGAAACGTGTCACCATGTCGAATATCCCCTAATTGAACTGGTCGGAAACACTTTATTTTAGTGTTACCGGTACATCCATAAGCACTAACACATACAATGTTAATGCATGTATAAGTAAGGTATGTACTAAGTAAAATCAAACATTTGTCATTTGATTTATTACCAATATAACGTTAGTAAGGACCAGAAAGCCTAGATTTGTATTTATTCGTAAGTAGTAAGTACCAGAATGCAATGTGTTAAAGCTCCTCCTGGATTCACTGGGTCAACCAACACTGAACAGTGTGACAACAAATGATGGAATAAGGTTCCCTAACTAAGCTATTCCTTTTTGATAATTAAGTTAATGTTTCAGAATATTAGCTACAAAAAGTGCAGTGCATGATGGGTATGCAATCTACAGACAGCCTACCCGGCTCTGAGCCTACCTACATCCTTAGCTCCTCCCCTCACTTGTGCAATTTAGTTGTTATCCAAGCAATTTGCTGTCCGTAACAACAGAAATATTATAATTGCTGCATTGGCCATGCATTGCATTTCTGACTAAGGATGTAGGTATCTCATTGGCAGTCTGAATCATGTCTCTAAACTCTGCCATACTGTTTGAACTCTGAATTTCAAACTGAAACGTTTGTTGTGAAGAGGTCTCAATGTTGTGTGAAGGAGGCCATTCACATCAGGTACCCTCATCCCTTGCCAGAGGTCAAGGAGGCCATCATGTCCCAAGAGTCTACAACAAGCTTACGTCATATTTCCACTCAGGACCATCAAGGTCGGACGGCTAATTAGAAGAGACACCAGAGGTCAGCCAAGACACTCCCCTCATAGAGTGAAGAAGTGGAAACATGAAAATATTTATTCATTTTAGTAGTGGTGGGCAAACATGAAAAAACGTAATCACATTAACTCAATTAATTTCTGTGAGTAATCATGATTAAGCATAGCGCACGAAATCCAAAAATTCAAAAAGCACTTTGAAAAAATTAAGTTGCTTCAAAAGTATTTTATTTGAAAATTACACCATATTTATCACAGCCGACCATCTACATTGGATAGGCATATACTCTATCGTTTAGTCTGATATAGGCTATAGATTGGCAAACATTTCCATTTTGAAAGACAGATAGTAGGCTACATACATAGCTTGCATAATTACATATGCAAATTATGATTATGATTGGTCTGTTTCATTTCAGAAAATGTAAATTTAGACAGTTTGTTAAAAAAGCAAAGATTCCAATGCTGAAAAGTTTGATCACTCTGAATTAGCTGTATTAACTCTATTCAAGATGGGCATCATTTTAGAGTTGGAATTTTGATGTGACCTGTAATGACCCAGAAAATGAGCGTGTGCCAACTAGCCCCGGCCTCCCCTTACCGAAAATGTCCATTCAGAAGTTGATGTCCTTCTGTAGGCTATGCCTATTTTGTTAAGCCTAGGCTACTTCTCTAGACCCTGATGTCTTCTTCTCTGTCCGCAGTCACTGGAAGCAGTAGCAGAAGCACGCCGATGCTTTCAAAATAAAAGTGACGAACGACGGTCATAAAAGCCTAAAAAGAGCCTGAAAAATACCTGCTGCATTAACCGTTAACAAAATTGTCGGGCGATACTGACCTCAATCGTTAATGCATCGTTAACACGTTAACATTGCCCAGCTCTAATGTTTTGTTAACTTTGCAGTTTTGTGCCTCAATTAATATGATCACACAAAGAGAACACACAATAGCCATCAAATAGCAAAACGTCTTAATCTTCCGTTCCACACATGCAGCAATAGACAATACATTGACAACTTACACCCAATTATAAAACGCAATTATTGCATTCCATAAATTTGACAAATTTTCGGTCTTAATTTCCTTTTTCTGACACCATTCCCTTTATGGCTATCTGTCAAGATCTTACTGAAGCAGGCAGCAGCTAGTTACGTAGGTAAGAGTGTAAGGGCTGATTACTGTAAGTGTAACATATATCGATATGCAACACTCATCATCTACTGTATGGTAAAACATTCTCTGGTAGACTACACTATGTAGGCCTACAGTATGTTTAAACATTCTCTGGTAGACTACATTATACTGTAGCCTATGTTAAAACATTCTCTGGTAGACTATGTACTCTATGGTAAAACATTCTCTGGTAGACTATGTATGTGTACACCTTGCCTCATTTCCAGTCCAGCCTCCAGCTCACTTCATCTTGCCGCTGTCTCATGCCAGCCTTCACTTTGCATCCCACCTTCTCAGCTTCTATGCTTTCGAGACATGACTCATTCACACACATGCATACTCACAAGCCCGCACAGACACATACACACACACAGCAACACAAACACAGCAACACACACACACAGCAACACACACACACACACAC
>NC_085866.1:55255792-55304561 GCF_034702125.1 Engraulis encrasicolus
AGAATTAGTGACTGTGTTTTTTTTAATACACACCTAATTGGACTTGGACAATAATGGTGCAGATGTCTCAGATGCTGAAATAACAAGAAGCCTTTGAGACAACAGCCCTTAAACCTTCATCTCATAGCTTAATTGAGAGGCCCATCGGCGATTCATCCAGAGGACCTTTGATATTCATTAATGTGGACATGCAACAACAGACCATTGATTTCCTTTAATCCATCCCGCATGTGCATATAAAATGGAGGCAAATGTTGAAGTGGTGATGATGACCACAAACACTGTCTGTATGCACTCTGCCTGATGAAGGTCTAGGACCGAAGGCTCGCAAGTCAAGTAAAGCCTTCCACAAAAAAGACCTGAAGTGTTTCTCCTTTTTGTACAGATTTTTTTTTTAAAGAAAATGAACTGTGAACCCAATTCCACAGTCAATGAGCTCTAATACCCAGGACCACCATCCACCATCATCACTCCCACCACCCTCCACTACTGCCGGCTCCCCAAGCCAATTCAATGAATTGGGGTTCCAGACGAGGAGCCTTTGGCTGCAAATTCAATACGCTGTGCAAGATCTCTCTCTGGTTTTCAATTACACCACCCGCCACCAGCACCAGGCCACCGTGGTAATGGAGGGGAAGGGGTGAGAAATTAGGGAGATGGAAGAGCACACAGCATGTTTAAGTCATGCTTTTATGAATGGCCGACCGCAATACACCACTAAATATAAGGAGCCTCCTTGTCCTGAGTAACTGCTCACTGCAGACAATTTAACATTAAGTAAGTACATAGTGTATCGTCCCCTAACAGAATTTGAGTGCATTTCTTTATTATGACTGCCAGATCTCAAGCACTTAAATTTGGACCTGATAAACAAACTGTGTGTGAGCCTTTTTACTGTGTGCTTTGAGACCCTTGGTATTTAGTACTTACACATGCACACAGTTGGACAACCAAAATTAAAAATGTCACATTTCCTTACAAGGTGAAAACTGGAGTAAAGCATGATGCCTTCCGTTAATGTGTAAATACAGCTGATGCGTTTTTTCCTCAACTACAGCAGCAGTGACGTAACCTTTTCATTCTATTTGATGATCTAAAGGTAATCAGATTTCGCATGGCATTTGATGTGACAGTTCAAATTCCCATTATTGTTTTTTTATTCACCCCAGTTTGAAAAGCAAATACATGAAATACACAGAGATGTATAGTTACTCATTCTCATTCTTTGTGCACGTCCTCTTTGTGCCAGATGTTTTAAGGCTATCTCCATATTGCTTGCTGTCACAGTAACTGTCATGAAGGCAGTGGAATTGCTTTGTCTCTGCTGGGTTTAGAGTATTATGTCACATTAAGAACTCTAATTGGAATTGAAGACCATGACCATCCATTGGGTTCATCTACATAATGCATGTACAGTATATGCAGCATGCAGACACTTCGACAGATGACATCAAATATGAGCTTTCCAGCACATCACATTACACCACATTGCTGTTGCACTACAGTTGCAGGGCTTGACATTATTTTTTTTGCTCAGTTTTTGCTCACCTGGCACAGTGGCTAATGACTTTCCAGAGTTACTAACCATTCAGCCTTTCTACCGTAATTGCCACAGTTTTGTTGTCAGTAGTTTTAGACTTATTTTCTTTACCATACCGTACATCCAAGCTCAGAAGATGAAGAATCAAAAAAGATGATCAGTGAAATGAACATAGTGTGTTAAATAAAACTACCTACTTTAATCAGACAAATAGAATGTGAATGATCTTTCTTGATCCTAAATGCAACACAAGGTGCAAAACAGGAATGCTACTGAGATACGCATGTCGTACCCAAGAATAAGTCAAAAGTGGCTAGTGAGACTGAAATGGTTATAGCTATGGTCTTATTTTATCCACTTTTAGCCGGTTTGGCTAAATGTGTGTGTTGTGTTGCCCATGTAGTGGTGGCAAGGAAACTATTGGGAAATGTTCAATATGCCCTCTAATGTATCTATATGCTGCCTCTCCCATGTCAAGCTACTATAAGCCGCCAATCTCCCCCACCCCGAAGGCTTGGTCGAGCGCTTCATGGGATCTGATTACAGTGCAATGACCCCCATTTGCACTTCGAAGCACAAATCAGATCTTATGTCATGTCATCTCACACTTTCTCAGGAAGCAAGGATGTGTTAAAGCACTGCCTCTCCTCTCTCATCCCCTCTCAACCCCTACCTCCTCCACATCACCTCTCATCCTGTCCTCTACTATTCCACCTCATTCCCCTGATAAAGTACATCTGCATGTGGTTTAAGCACTTCGAACAGGGTGATGAGGAAAACAATATTTTTTATTTTCTGTTCAGTTCTTTTTTTTGCGGAGCTGCTGCTTCATAGCAAATGTGCTGTTGGGTTCAACAGACACCTAATTGGGGTCACAGCTCATGCGGTAGAGAACAAAAGAAATAAGGAAATCAGAGGGATTACAAGTGAGCATTAATACACAAGGATAGCCAACCACATTGCATTGCATTGCTCTGCGTTTGCAGCAAGAAAAAAAGAAGGGGCCTTGGTATTTTCCTTGCCATTCTGAGCTTCTGGGTGCGAAGGCATAGTTGGTTTGATTGATGTGGCTCATAATCAGAAAGATTGTCAGTCACTGCTGAATGGGCTCCTGTCAGTTGTGGAGAAAATTACCCAAAAGGTTATGTATGGACCACGGGCCAAATTAGATGCCGCCCAATTGACCACTGAATCTGCTAGTGCCAGTCAGCTCATTTAGACAGCTTTATTGTTGTTGTGCTATGTAGACCGCTCCGTTGTTTTTCCTGTTCCTTTTCAGTGTTATTACGCACATTTTTAGGTTTTGCCTAAATGTGTGCTGCCTGTACACAAACATAGTCCTTTTTCATGAATATTTAGCACCACCACCATCACTTTCAAGTATTCGTTAAAAAAATACTTTAATATTTCAATGTTACAGCGAGTGTTCAGTAAACCAGTACAACATGGTCATTGTCATCCTTAACGACAAACTTATATTAGGAACTCTGCCTTAAGTGATTGAGATGACTGAGAGTAATAATACAACATACAGTTCCTCTCCTTGGCAACTCACAGTGCCATGCAGCAGCAGGAGTATGAGCTCTGAATATCTCATGACGCTGCTTGTGAGTGGACCAGAAGAACTCCTGAATTATAACGCTGATCGTAAGTGCAAAGACACAGCCTCTGCATCTCTTGCTGAACTGGACATCGTCCATTGGCACAAACAGCATGTAAGTATGACCATCATCTTCTGCGTTGTTTTCATTTGAGCTGTTTTCTGCTCACTGCAGTTGTGCAAAGAGAAAACACAAATTTGGCACAGCTTGTCAGTCTACTCCAGATGCAGAGATGCGTCAGTGTGTGTGTGTGTGTGTGTGTGTGTGTGTGTGTGTGTGTGTCTGTGTATGCGTGCGTGTGTGTGTGTATGTACATGAGAGAAATGTTTTCAAGCAAAACAAATCAATGGTGGTTATTGGTTTGGTTCACTTTTTTTTTATTTGCCTAGGCACAGTACACACACACACACACACACACACACACACACACACACACACACACACACACACACACACACACACACACACACACACACACACACACACACACACACAGACACACACACACACACACACACACACACACACACACACACACACACACACACACACACACACACACACACACACACACACACACGGGGTATGAACACAAAAAAAGCTTCAGGAGTTCAGTGTTGATGTAAGAGACGGTTTTGTGGCTGGGGCCTCGAGTTTCTTCCCTGAGAAAATATGAAAAGCACAATTTCAACACAAGATGAGAATTCAAATATAAATTAGTAACAAAGACTTTTAAATTGACGGCAGATGCACTCACTCACTCACGCACACTGATGGTCTTGTCTTGATGTGTAGTTCCATGGCGACCTCAGCTTAATATCATGTAAACTGTAAGTTCCCTAGACCTACTGCACCCCCCATCCCCACACACACACACACACACACACACACAAACATACACACACAGTAGCAGAGACATACAGACTTATCAGTGGCGAACTCTGTCAGAGGATAGGCAGTTCACACACAGTCTTCACTAGCTTCTCGTTGGTTGAGTGGTATGGCCCTGCTCTTGTAGCAACGGGTTGCTTATTCTACCATTGAGAAACAATGACAGCAAACCGTTTGGACAGGGACATGTATGAATTCTCTCTCTCACACACACACACACACACACACACACACACACACACACACACACACACACACACATACACACACACACACACACACACACACGCACGCACGCACGCACGCACGCACGCACGCACACACACACACACACACACACACACACACACACACACACACACAAAGGAGACAGAGGACAGTCCCCCATGAAAATCATCACTCACTTTTTTGCTCCAAGTCCTCCACTCTTTTTTACACCTCCTCTCCGACCATCCCTCTTTGATGATGATGATGATGTGGGCACCATCCTGACAGTATGAGAGAACGTCCCTGCAATCCTCCCTGAATACAGAATCTCTGTCTACCTTTCTGCTCACTCACTGTCCCACTGTTAAAGGCACTTTCTCAATCACACTTTTGACCTTAACAAGTCACCACGTCTAAAGTAATTTAACTCACCACCCCCCCCATTCCCTTCCCCTCTCTCTTTCTCTGCCTCATAAACCCACATACACAGACACAAGATACAAAAAATGAAGACAATAACTCAACTCAATCAGACAACTTCCACATACCCCACCATCCTCATCGCCTCAGTAGTATGGCATCACTCACAATCAATAGATGTGTAGTGAGATAATGTAGACATGGCTATGTCTCTGTCCCTCTCATCTCTCCACAGAAGCATGAGCAGGAGCATCCATGTCGTGGCCCAGTGATGGAGTGCTGCAGTTAGTCCACATGACATGATGACATTAATTACAACACAGCCTTCTCTACAGTCCTATTTGGAATAATTATTCTTATGCCTGAAAGCATGGCTGTGCCCAATGAAACACAAAGAGAGAGAGAGAGAGAGAGAGAGAGAGAGAGAGAGAGAGAGAGAGAGAGAGAGAGAGAGAGAGAGAGAGAGAGAGAGAGAGAGAGAGAGAGAGAGAGAGAGAGAGAGAGAGCAAAAACTAAGAGAGAACCCAAGCAACCCGAAAAAAGATGTTACAAGAAAGCTAAGAGACCTTGAGAACACAAACAGTGATACAAGAGCACAGAGAGGAGGCGAGAGATCTTGCAAACCTTGGAGTAGTAAATGTCTGGAATGACTTGGTAGATAAAGGAGTGCACACCTGAGAAAAGAAAAGAAACTTCAACATTAAGCTTTGAAGAACAGTTTTCGTCAGAGCGGCAATGGAGTACTTTTTGTTATATATAATATGTTTATTAGGCAAACCATCAAAGTAATACAGGCAGATATATCACAATTACATAGGCCTACCATAGTTTTTTTTCATTTTTCAAACAACTTAAACCATACCCCTAACACACCCACCCCCGACCCGCAATGGAGTACTATATTCTATATTTTTTTTCTTTTTAAATGGTAAGCCTCATGGTTTGTTTATTGGGATCTTGTCTTCCATACACACAACTGTTATCAATACAACCAGCTGCTCTCCCTGAGGGCAGAAACACAATGTGTGGTACTGCTGCATTGTGTGAAAACAATCCATTTTTTGATGTTTGCTTCTGGTGCTGCAGCAAAATATCCATTTCTCCTCTTCCCTGGTTGTGTGAGAAAACTGAACATGAAATCAGGATGTAGGGGGCGCTGTGTCACAGCGCGCTAAGTCCCCCACACTTGGGCTTGCATGCCCATGGGGACCCCTGTTGGAGTCCGGACGGGGTCATTTCTCAACCCCCATCTCTCTCCACACTAACTTTGCTATCCTATCCAAAATAAAGGCCCAAAAAGTCAATAAAAATATCTTTTGAAACGAAAAGAAATCAGGATGTAAGTGAGGAAAGCACTGCACTGCAGTGTACAACGTTGTAGATCTGTGTGTCATATGATCTTCCACTACATTACTATACCAATTATTAAGCAATGATGATGCATTAGAGTAAGCACCATTGCCAACAAAGACGGCTTTTCATCTATGATCATTCCACACCACACCATCTGATCATAGTGCTTGTAATATATCCAATTAGTCATCACGCATCGTCATGTGTCTAACCTTGCCTATCGCTCTGCCCATCACCCCATTTCCTTTTATTCTCACACAGACTGTCCATGACCTTTCCTTGACTACAGCTGCCATCTTCCAGCGCTCTGAAATGAAATTCATTGAAATGAAAGGAAAGGAAAGAGGGTGGAAGAAGGGGGTGGTTTGATTGATATGTGTACTGTATTGAAGTCATTATAAAATATATGATGAGAGGGGCCTTGTAATCCCAGCCCCAAACAAAGGGCCTCCGTGGCTCTATCCTGAGGGCCACACTCATTAGAGCTGGGCTTTGATTGGCTCTCCTTCTTTACAGCTGGGGCTTAATTTCCCCTCATCCTTGTATCTGTCGAGTCCTTGACGATGGGAGACTAGAGGTGACACTTACAGTAGGCTACCATAGAGTATGCCTGGCCAAGTCTTCCTTGCCCTTTGTTCCAAGCCCCATTAACCTTTCCGTTCCTCTTCATTCTTCACCTTTTTATGGTCAATTACAGACTGGATCACAATGGGAAGAAGGCTATTAAACAGACTGGGCAGCTTGATCTGAGGATGAGACTGGGAGTGATGCGCTTGTGAGTATATGAAACTCCCCCCTGGTGCTTAAACTGAGCCCAATTCATTTTTTGTGAGAATACATTCATTAGTATATATGTTATTTGAATAGCAGAGATGTGCCTTGGGGCTTGTGATTACCATGTGAGCAGCACCAACTCCGCTCCTTTTCAATCTGATGGTGTGTTATGTGTAAATGTCACGACAGATGAGATACAGGAATGCTCAAGAGGGAGATAGTTAATTAGATAAATAAATGTTGAATAACTCTGTGATGTGCAATTGTTCCCAAGGGATAGAAGCTTCTAGAATACAGCATGTTCTGAGAACTTTCATTTCTACCATGAAAGACTCGATAGACCAAAAGAAGTTTAAGATATTTATTGAAACACTGAAGTATGCAGTAGTGATTGTCTTTGGCGTAGGCCCCCGCCTGCTTAGAATAATTCAGATGAAGAATGCGCATATCCTGCCGATGGATAAGGCAGGGGGCGAGAGCCTACCCCCCCCTCACAGGACGGGGACCAACTGGTGACGGTGGCTAGAGGTGGTAGCATTCATAGCAGATTAACGAGAGGACCATCGACCTGGGACCGTGAAGATTAGGGCAGACGCTCTCAGCATCCTCGTGGTGGCAAGGCTGAAGGGAAGATGCCTAACTGCGTCGAAAGCAGGGACGCCTTGCAGATCCTCCTCATGGGACGAGGACGGGCCAGCAATGGAGGGTGAAGGGGAGGTGGTGGGAGCGTCGACACCAGTGTACTCTAGTCAGCAGAAGAGCAGAGATAGACAGAGGGTTTATAAATGAGCGGGCAGGCGTCCTATTGGCTCCAGGCAAATGAATGAGAATGCAGGGGAGAGGGTGTGCCTAAGAACAAGAACAGTGATTGGTTAGTTAATACGAGGGAATAATTGAGCTGAATACCGTCTCATCTTCCTGGCAGAACTTAACGCCTTAGCTTACATTTCAGATGGAAGAGAAAATAACACAACATACATTTGCATTTTCGATAAAGCACTTTCCACTGAACTCCCATATTTCTTTATTTTAATTTAGCTGCCAACTTATCTAACTACCAAACTGTGAGAGAAATTTACTTGAAATGTATTTATTTTATTTTTGTCACTTTCCACAACTGTGGTGGTTGAAGTGGTTGAATTCTGTTTGCATGTTGCAAAAACTTGCTTTAGGGATTTCCCAATTTTACAAAAAAATCCAGTGTTCCAATGTATGTATGGCTATGTGGGATGTGTGGGTGTGTGGGGTGGGTGCAAATGTGTAAGGTGTTTGTTATTGTTATATGACGTGTTTGTGCACCAAAGTGCATGCACTCACTCAACCTTTCTGTTTTTGTCATGATTTTGTCATGCCTTGTAAACATTTGAGCACAGTAGTAGCGGCATAGCATAACACCAGACGGATACGTGAAGACAAAGTGAAGTAAAGCGATGGTGGCTTTAGCATTGGCCTTTGCCTAAGCGTTTGAGAGTAATTAATCAGGCAGTCTAAATGGCCCCTTTCAGAAGGCCTTCCCCGTGGTTAATTGGGCTTCAACAGCAAAATGGATTAATGGGATGATTTATTCAGGGAGAGGGAAGCACTACTGCTGCTAACGCCACACCAGGCAGCCCCCATCATGCCAGTCCCTAAGTGCCACTTGGATGAATGGCTTCCTCTTGTACCCTGAGTCCCCTGCCTGGACTGGGCTGGCTGGGCAGCTGAGAGGAAAAGGTCATGGCTCTCCACAGCACATAGATACAAGATGGTGGAAATGAGGAGATGGGAAAAAAACAATCAGTAGAAGTGCACAAGATGAGGTTGAGGAGGGGTGTTGTGTCAAGGTCAAGGTTGACTGCTATTGTCGCAATTTTGTTGTTTACAAATGCAAAACAAGAAAGTGGAGTCATAATTGGGGGCTTCACCGTTTCAGAGCGACACTGGCAGGACAGGGTCAGCAGCCAAAGTGGAAAACCTGTTGCCACAGTGAAAAACAACAACCAATATCACAGAGAAGTCGGTTGAGGAAGGGTGTGGGTGTTAAGGCAGTGTGGAATGCCACTGCCAATACTTTCATGTTTGAAAAAGAAAAGAAAAGAAAATCAGCATACAGATCACCTCTCTTGACCATTTAACATGACTTGGATCAATGAGAATCTTTACAGACATGCACACTGAGTTACATTCAGTTCATAAAAGTTTATCTAATGGTCTTAATATTCGTTCATCCTGGCACATAAATGGGCTGAAAATCTTTGGGTGGAAGTACATAGGATGGCATCGTCAGTCTATATAAATGTTATTATGTAGCTAAACAGAGACATTATATAAGCTTCAGCTATTCACACCGCAAAGGGAAATAGATAAATAATAAGGTCTTTATTATGCATGGCCTTCTCTGCCTCCAAGATGCTGCATTTGTCATCGAGTATTGAAATTGTAGCCACAGGTCATGGAAATGGCCTAATAACAGTAATATTGTAAACATAAACAAAAGAGCCGGGTGGGAAGATAGACGGGTGGCATTTGCTAGGGCTGGAAGGAGTCTATCAATAGGGTTGCGGTGGGCTGTACCGTGAGTCGTAATCCAATGGGGTTGTGGTGTAGTGGTGGTGGTGTCCTCCAGTGGGGTTGTGGAGTAGAGGCTGCTAGTGGTGGTGGGGTGCCGGGTATATATTTTCCCGGGGCACAGGGTGCTATTACCCACAGATAACCACACGTTAATAGTTAATGGTGCCAAGGGGCCTTCTGAATTACAAATAAGCCAATCCATCTACCCTGCAGCCCTGAAGGCAGACCCCTGCCTCCAGCCACCTCCAGCACTTTTGAAGATCCATCAATACACTGCTGCCACACTACACCACCCAGTACCCTGCTGGCTGCTGCAACCGTGCGGGGCTATGTATTGCCTACCTCCATTATTTTGGTTGGCTCCTTGAGAGGCAGCTTCATACTCTGCACTGACTAGAAGCGTGACAAGATGGGTTTTTTTTTTTAGCTCTCTGCTGCTGGGATGTTCGATAAAAACCTTATTTACTGTGCACAGCTTTCTTGATAAATGTACTGAACATACTATTTTTTAGTTATTATTTGTACAGCATTGTACGTGCTCTATCAATCTATTGTTATCTATTCTATTTTAGTCCAACCCACTGTTTCTTCTTGTACATGTGCTGGCTCCAAACTCCACCTTTCTGTACTTTATACAGTAACAATAAGGGCTTCTTTTATACTTTATGTAGGCCTACACAAGCTAAAAGCAGTTTATTATTATGTTGCTTTATGTATATGTGGAAGCATCAGGATGAGAGGGTGTAACAACGCATTATGCAATAACACCGCATTATAGCGTAATAAATTATTACATAATGCTGTGACAGTCTACGCATTTTAGTAACCTTTCTATGCAAATGTGATGTAAATCAGACGCCTCTTTCCTCCACAGGTGGGTGTGCCCATTCAGGTCCAGCCAGTCCATGATAAATGCACCCATTAGTGTATGATTACTTTATCAGCTTCACAAATTGCCGCATCGCCACCTATCTAGAGCAATTATTTGAAGCATTAGCTTCCTTTGAATAGTAATTAAACTCGCTCATAGCCAGCCGGTACATAGCCTTTAAATACTGTGACAATGTGGGTCCGGCATTATATATTCTCTTTATGTATGGTAAATCTCTTGCCTAATATGAAAACACTGTCACAGTATCTTTACATTGCCACAGTTGGTCACAGGTCAGTGGCTTGAATGAAAGAAAACCTCAGGAGGATGTGAATTGTAAGAATTAAGAAATCTGGTACAGTACGCAACATCTTTAATGTTAATGGGAAATGTTTGTGTGCATGACAGTTTTGATATTAACTATATATTTCAGAGCAACTGGTTGTAGGCTATCTGTGGTGAACTAGCTTTAAAAACAAAAGGCACTGCCTCCAAAGTCATCAACTTGGGTAACTGGATCCCAAGATTCCATTCTACTCTGTTTTCATATGAGCTTAGCGACTAGCTAATGAGTGTTTGTGGTCCAATAATATACAGTCATCATCATTGTCCAGAGAGAAAAAAAAATCAAAATGAAAAAAGCACAGTGCAAACTGTGTGATATTTTTTATTTTTATTTATTTATTCATTTTTAAACCCAACAAATTAAGCAAATTGGTACATTTTCATTTTCGGAGCTGCAATTAAGTCTGAACATCATCAAAATCAACTTTTAATTGAACTGTTTTCTTATTGTGTTGCTAGGGTAGGCTTACTACATGTATGCATTGTGTACCCTACCTACACAACTGTATTTTTATAGCAACATTTCATACAAGGCATGCAATCTGACACAAGTTCAAGTATAAAGGAAACAACCAGAAAATCAGAAACCAGAACCAGAAAACAACATTCAAGAGAATGTATTAGATGGACATACATGGTTGTTTTGCTTTTTAGTCACATTATACAACATAAGAACACAATTTGTTGACTCAAGTAATTTTGACTACTCGATGTAGTTTGATCAAGTTGAGGTAACAAATCTTTTTTATTATTATTTGTGTCAATTCAACTTAACTTGAGTCAACTTAAAGGCAATTCTGTTGCACCTACAACTATGAGGTGACATTTTTTTCTAAGTACTTAGACTAGAAAATAGACATTCAAAATAAAAAATATAAAAAACATACAAATGTACAAATAAATATACAGAACAACAGAATTCTGAGAGATCATGTTGCAGCAGCACAGTTGCAAAATCAGTAGAATATAACATGTTTCATCTACTGTTGGACAAAACACCTGATCAGACAACTTGCCAAGCAAAATGCCTAGCTCTAGGAAACTAGCTATTTGGTTAGCCTAATTGCTGATGGTCACTCCAAAGTATTCTGCAGGTGTCATAAAAGCAAGCTGTTAGAAGCTAGACTAAAGAGACGTTAAGTCATGTCAGGAGGGCTGTGTAACAGGCAGCATAACAAACATAGCCTAAACCTCCCACATGTGCAAAAACAATCAAGCTACATGTAAATTATGTTGCTTCTTGCCACATAATTTCGCATGGAACGTGGAAAGTGTAAACAAGAGAAGGATTCTCATATACGAACTAGACTGCCTGTGCAGTCGCCTTCGACTGCTTAAGGTATATCCCCGAAACGCGACGCTTCCAGTCCCCCATCATTCCTACCACTCCCGTCCACCATTTCGTAAACGTATATGATACATACAGACGTGACATGACGTGCATAGGCTTAAAACCAAACGACTATTGTGAAAATGAAGCAAAAAATGGGGCAAATGGTAATACTGTTTTAATGGTTCAGTGGATATACCACATTAGGTACAGTGTAATAACCAGTGTAACAATATTTAATACAATGTAATTTTTTTACTTACATCATGTGTTTGTGCGTAAGTGGTATTACATGGTATTGCATATTGTTACACTGGTATTACACTATATTACATGGTATTGCATACTGCTACACTCGTTATTACACTGTACCTGATATTGCATACTGTTACACTGGTATTACACTAGTATTACATGGTATTAAATATTGTTACATTGGTTATTACACTGTACCTAATATGGTAGATTCACTGAAATGGTGAACCATTAAAATAAGGTGTTACCGGGCAAATCAATGCACCCAGTCAGAAGTTATGGGCCAAATGAAAATTCCGCCATTTTGAAAGTGTTGTCTTCCAAACTCGAATCAGTTCATGAACCTACCCTAGAGCATTCACACACAAAATCTGGGACAAATCCATCCACCCGGTCAGTAGTTATGGGCCAAACAATAATTCGGCCATCTTGAATTCAGCCATCTTGAAAGTGTTGACCTCCAAACTCGAATCAGTTCATGAACCTACCCTAGAGCATTCACACACCAAATCTGGGACAAATCCACCCACCCGGTCAGAAGTTATGGACCAAACAAAAATTCGGCCATCTTGAATTCAGCCATCTTGAAAGTGTTGACCTCCAAACTCGAATCAGTTCATGAACCTACCCTAGAGCATTCACACACACCAAATCTGGGACAAATCCACCCACCCGGTCAGAAGTTATGGACCAAACAAAAATTCGGCCATCTTGAATTCAGCCATCTTGAAAGTGTTGACCTCCCAACTCGTAGCAGTTCATGAACCTACCCTAGAGCATTCACACACCAAATCTGGGACAAATCCATCCACCCGGTCAGAAGTTATGGACCAAACAAAAATTCGGCCATCTTGAATTCAGCCATCTTGAAAGTGTTGACCTCCAAACTCGAATCAGTTCATGAACCTGCCCTAGAGCATTCACCCAAAAAAATCTGGGACAAATCCAAACATCCGTTCAAAAGTTATCGCGTTAACACGAAAGACCTTACGCGGCGGCGGCGGACGCGGCGGCGGACGCGGCGGCGGCGGCGGCGGCGGTGCACGCAAAACCATTACATCCCCGACGCTCCGCGTTTCGGGGATATAATCACTCATGTGCACATCCACTCCTCCTACACCCGAAGCTCGCACACATACACCCAACATAAACATATTCTGTCAGCATTATTGAAATTACGTTGTTTTTCATATAGACAGCATGCTCATCAAGAAACATCTGAACACAGTAACACCCAACCACACATTTTTCATTAATTATATTTATCAAATAGTTTTTAGTTTCATTTGCTGACATAATACAACTCTTGTGGCAATGTGCTATAATGTATCTCTGCATTGGATGTAATAAGTCTTTGATATAAAATAGAATAGTCCCAGGGGTTATTTCTGACAGAAGCACTTTTGGCATAGATCATCACCTCACACAGCACCCCTCTTTTTCGATGATATTATGATTGGCTACACCGTGAAGATGGATCAATGGGCTGCCCCATCTAAATAATGGGATAGTCTCTAATGGAGAAAAAAACAAAACTACAACAAGAAACACAACAACAACAAAACAACAGCATCGAGGAAGGATTTGGGGCAGTATCACAGGAAGTCCCCGACTAGAGGATCACTGGTCTAAGGCTCAATTCGAAACAGGGAAGGCAGCTGTCCTTCCAGTGAGCTAACTGGACATCGAGTCATGAAGTGTGGATCGAAACGAAAAATTGCTTTATTTCCTCCCTCGACAGTTGACTGCATTTGTGGGCGTAACGGGGATATTTGAGGTCAGCATCAGATGCTGACTTCGCTGCCTTGGTACCCAACATGCTGTGCGCCACCTCCCTCTCAACCGGAAACCCGAAAAACAAACATGGCTACTGCCCAAGCTACTACCTTATCATACTCTTTATTCTGACACTTATGTATTAGATATTTAAAATCGAATGGATAAATCAACATTGTAGTATCTAAATATGCTGTCGCTAGATCTATTTATAGCCTATTTTACGATTCCGCCGTCAGACGATCATTCACCGTTCAAATAGCATGCGTAAGCTAAGCAGTAACGTGATGAACGTAACTCCTGCCATAGAATCGCCGTAACATCAAATGCGCAAGGCAGCGCACTCGTTAGTGCCGTTCGTAACGGCTGCCTCATCAGCTAACTTCACCTATCTGATCCGTGACCTGTTTATGTAGGAGGAGAGTCATCGAGTCACTGCCTCCCGTTTCAAATTGAGCCTAAGAAACTGCACAGTTCACACTTTAAACTTGCTGATTGGAATTGACCATGTTCTGTAGGTAAATGTTTTTCTGGAGATGATTCTGGATATGTGAGATAGTATTGTTGCGTTGCATGTGCTGTGAGCCAAAGGAAGGAACATTAGCGTTGGCTTACCGAGGCGATGAGTCTTTGAATACGGCTAGCCCCCGCCTTGGCTCTGGGGTCCGTTTCTCGATTCTTGTCGTTGCTAACCGTCTTAAGACCGTCTTAAAACAGCCTTACCATTCCCTTGGATTTAGTGGTGAGCGTCGTTGTCGAGAGAGAGTTGAGTCGCTCTTATGAAGGACTTTGCTAACGACGATAGCAAAGACGCTTTCGAGAAACAGACCCCAGGTTTCCGGCTAGCCCAAGCTGTGCGTTGTCTAGTCCAATCAAATGAAGGAGTAGGTCCACTTGTCCTCTTCTTAACTCCCATTGTTCCACCCATAAGTTCAAGTCCAACCGTAGTCATGTTGCAGGCGGCAGACTCTCACCCTGCTGCTGCTTCCAAGTGTGACAATTCTCCCAAGCCTGTGCACCTCCACACCTAAGGGGCGCAACACAAAAACAATGTTGTTCTTCACTTGGGCTGAGTCAGGTGTGTCATTATGATCATGTAGTGTACTTGACTTTTCCCTGACCTCTCCTATTGAGAGTTTGTTAAGACCGCCTGGCTCGAGGCAGCCAAAACATAAAAGGGAGACCACACCGCAGCGTCGACTTCACATGATACGTACATTATACAAGTTTCAGCATGGTGCATGAATATAACGACACCGACCTAAAGGGAATCCCCATGCAAATTTGAACGGAATCCCTGCCCACGCCACAAACTACATCACTGAACAGACGATGCTGAGGGGGTTCCCCCTACATGCAGTCCGTGAGCTAACTTAAACACTCATGTACAGGTGTTTCGGCTACGGCATTTAAGAAGCCTACCGCGAAAAAAAAAATATGCCCAGGATAAAAACTCTGGACTAGACAAGCCCCCAATATGTTAAGACCACCTGGCTCGAGGCAGCCAAAACAAAAAAGACCACAAAGCAGCGTTGACTTCACATGATATTTTTTATTTTACAAGTTTCTGTATGGTGCATGAACGAGAGCTCATGAGAGAAAATGACTGTCGTGGTGGCGCTGAGAGAGAGGGAGCCGCAGGAAAGCCATCACACTTATCCAGGCCGCAATCAGCCACCTGGCTCTCCGGCATCCTCCCACTCCAGCCTCTGTTGAAGGAAAACAATCCAGAAGGGCGGAGCACAAGGGTTAATCTGTCAGAATCATGGAGGTAGTATAAAAATACCAGCCATTCGTCAAGTTAAAAAGTGGTGGGGACATCTTAAGATAACCTCAGAAGTGTTATGGACATGTCCCCACCATCCACACCATAAACTACACCCATGTACCTTTTACTCAGAGAGCAAACTTGACTCTGTGTCTGTGCTAGGATGAACTTAGGCCTATCTTCCATCAACAGCTTTCCACCACTGACAGGAGTTTTCACACTTTATTTGTTATCACTGTTTACAAATAATACCAAAAATCACAACTTTCAGACACAGAAAAGTGTTGAATACTGCTTCCTCTCCCTATTCACAACAGTTGAGCACAAACACACGCACACACACACACGCAGCACACACACACGAACACAAATGACTCGTGTCCAGGCTCATGCCCAGCTGGCCTCTGCATTGCACGTGTTGGACTGTTAGTGAATGCCAATTCCTCTCCACAGATACACATGCACGTACACACGCACACAGACACACACAAACACACAGACACACAGACAGACACTAAGATAGACAGACAGATAGACACACAGACAGACAGACACACACACACACCCTCACACACACAGACACACACCCTCACACCCTCACACACACACACACACACACACACACACTGTAGTGTCTAGACTCTTACACAACTCTGACTTGGCCTCTCCGTTGGGATTGAACTTGTTGACCATGGTGGCAGCAGAGGCGAGAGGAGAGATGATTAAACCATAGTAACAAGCCATGCTCAAAAACATGGAAACCATGAATAACCATGATCCATGGTTAGTTCTCATGGTAAAATAATGACTAAACCATAGTCAGGAACCACTGTTTTCACGGTTACCCCAAAAGAACCATGGATAAGCCATGGTAATACTATGGTTCATTCAGAGTAGATGTAGGTGTTAGAGCAAGCAGACATACAGGCACACTCAAGCTCAGCGAGATGGTCAACTTGGTGTACATCTGGAGGGAGGTAAGACAAGGAGATCAGGGGGTCCGTTGAGCAAGAGTAAAAAAGAAGGAATAGAGAGAGGGTGGAGAGGGAAAGAGAGAGTGCACAAAATAATCAAAAAGAGAGAGAAAAAAACAAGGCAAAGAGAGAACAAGAAAGAAAGAAGTGAATATAACAAGAATAGATGGTGAGACAGAAAGATAGTAAAAGACTGTGTTAGAGTGTAGGTGTGTGAGAGGGTTAGAAATAGCTGGAATAAGAGGAGGGTAAGAGAAGGCGAGAGAGAGAGAGAGAGAGGTGAGAGAAACGAGAACCAGAGTGAGAATAAGTGAAGTTATTATTATTTTATGAGCCCTCTGTTGAGTATGGAGGTCTGTAGACCTCACGTCTGTGCTTCTCTGGACCTCCTCAGACCTTAACCTATTTAGAGACCACCTACATTCACACTTTTGTTCTCCCAGTATATGCACACCCACACGCACACACACGCGCACGCACGCACGCACGCACGCACGCACGCACGCACGCACGCACACACACACACACAGACACACACACACACACACACACACACACACACACACACACACACACACACACACACACACACACACACACACACGCCTTCTCTCAAGTATGCAGGCAGGTCTGCAGCCTCAAGCTCAGGTCTGTTTCTTTCTTTGGACTTTCATAGCTACCAACCATCCTCTCCACACACCTCAAAACACTCCTGCATCGCGCTAGCGCACACACACACACACACACACACACACACACACACACACACACACACACACACACACACACACACACACACGCACACGCACACGCACACGCACACACACTCAGGTACATGCAGCTGGAGAAAACAAACAGAGGTGTGTGTAATACATAAACAACACACATTGCAAATGCATCTTTAACAACAACAGGAAATATGTGATTAGGCTTTGGCCTCCTCTCCTATAGTACTCAAGTCTCAAGAGGAGCTGCTGCATATGTGTGTGTGTGTGTGTGTGCGTGCATGCGTGTGTGTCTGTATGTACATGAACGAAATGTTTTCAAGCAAAACAAATCAATGGTGGTTATTGGTTTGGTTCACGTTTTTTTTTTACTTGCATAGGCACGGTACACAGTACACACAGACACACACACACGCACACAGATATAGGCCTACACATGCGTATGCATAGACGTGTATGCGTGTGCATGTGAGAGAGAGAGATGCAGAGAGAGAGTGTGTGAGGGAGAGAGTGAGTGACAGTGGGAGAGGGAACAGCAGTGTAATCCTTGGAGAAGATTATGGCTGGCCTTTCTGCACCTCAGCAGAATATTGGCCCAATTGGCCCACACACACACACTAACACACACACACACACACACACACACACACACACACACACACACACACACACACACACACACACACACACACACACACACACACACACACACACACACACACACACACACACTCACACTGTTCCTATCTCTGTGCAACAAGACGGCTAACAAGCAGGTCAGAAACCTTCCAACAGACCCATACACACCCACAAACACACCCGCGCATGCACGCACACACACACACACACACACACACACACACACACACACACACACGCGCACACGCACACACACACACACACACACACACACACACACACACACACACACACACACACACACACACACACACAAGCCTTCTCTCAAGTATGCAGGCAGGTCTGTAGCCTCAAGCTCAGGTCTGTTTCTTTCTGTTTTCTTTCTTTCTTCATAGCTACCAACCATCCTCTCCACACACCTCAAAACACTCCTGCATCGCGCGTGCGCGCGCGCACACACGCGCACACGCACACACACTCAGGTACATGCAGCTGGAGAAAACAAGCAGAGGTGTGTGTAATACATTAACAACACACATTGCAAATGCATCTTTACAACAACAACAGGAAATATGTGATTAGGCTTTGGCCTCCTCTCCTATAGTACTCAAGTCTCAAGAGGAGCTGCTGCATATTGTGTGTGTGTGTGCGTGCATGCATGTGTGTCTGTATGTACATGAAATAAATGTCTTCAAGTAAAACAAATCAATGGTGGTTATTGGTTTGGTTCACGTTTTTTTTTACTTGCATAGGCACGGTACACAGTACACACAGACACGCACGCGTGCAGATATACACATGCGTATGCATAGACGTGTGTGCATGTGCATGTGAGAGAGAGAGATGCAGAGAGAGAGTGTGTGAGGGAGAGAGTGAGTGACAGTGGGAGAGGGAACAGCAGTGTAATCCTTGGAGAAGATTATGGCTGGCCTTTCTGCACCTCAGCAGAATATTGGCCCAATTGGCCCACACACACACACACACACACACACACACACACACACACACACACACACACACACACACACACACACACACTCACACTGTTCCTATCTCTGTGCAACAAGACGGCTAACAAGCAGGTCAGAAACCTTCCAACACACCCATACACACCCACAAACACACCCGCGCGCACACACGCACACGCGTGTTGATGTGACGTGTGTTAGCCCTGTGGCCAGATTAATTCTCTTGGCTGTGTAGATATCATCACAGTGCCTCGTTGCAGAAGCTGAAAGCAGCTCTTTGAGAAATCCTGCAGCCGACACCATTGAGGTGTCCCTCAAAGAATAAAGTGTGTGTGTGTGTGTGCGTGTGCCTGTGTGTGTGTATGTGTATGTGTGTGTGTGTGTGGGATGTTTCCAGCGAAACGTCGGAGTCTAATCTCCCTGACGGCTACTGTCCCCTTTCTTCCCTCAAGCCCACTGTTACCACCCATCAGTGATGACGACAGTTCTGAAAGAGTCCTCGAAAAAAGTTTCCTTTCCTTCCGTTTTGCTAAAATTACTTCCTTGTTGTTTCATCATCCGTACCTGCATCTATTTTACAAATGTGTTTTATTTGAGGATTTATCTCGAGTAGTTCAGTATGCAGAGCACTTCAGTCTGCATTCATGGAGAGCTGCATACAAAGTATTGCAGACAATACCAGATTTGTATCTCATGAGAAACGGAAAGATGAGAGCTGAACTACACTGAGTGGGACATACAGTATCCTGGAAGACCCAGGCACATATTTGTTGCTGGGTTTTTTAAGATGGTGGTTGGTCTTGTGGTAGATAATAGATTGATATTTTCTGAAATGGTGGTAGGTATTAGGCTGAATGGAACACAGTATCTGCTGAGAGTGCCTTGTGCACATTCTGTACAGCTGTTGTTTTGCTCTTGTGGTGGAGCTGGTATCTAACAAAAACAAAACAAATCAAATAATCTAGGATCAAAACAAAGAAAGTAGACAAGGGTCCTCCCATGCCGAAGATCACAACAGGAGAGATAGGAGATGCTGAGGAATTAACTGAGAAAAACTCACCGTGCTGCACATTGAATTGAGATGAGTTTTCACTGACTGGCAGATGCAGACGGACGATTCAGAAATGGTATTCTCTGCGAATTTGGGTTATTTGTTCTCAAAAGTGAGTTGAATGGAACATTACATAACATTTCGTACCTTACATTTGGCAGACGCTTTTGTACAAAGCGACTTACAACCGAGGATATCATCACAGCAAATATGCTGTATTTCTACTGATTGAGATGATTCTTGAGCATAATTCTTACATTTGGCATGGCAGATGACCTTGGTTCTATGGTACTAATTCAAGTGGAAATCATACAGAATGTATGTGCTTGGACCCTCTTTGGGTATAGAGGGCTTGGGAATATAGTTAATACTCGTGACATTGATGAATAAGTGGAGGAGGTGACAAAATAGTAAAAGATGTTAAAAAGGGTGTTAAAAGCAAGAGTTAGGTAAGGTAGGCCTACCTAAAAGTTATTAGGTAAGAGATGTTAAAAGTAGAGAAAGAAGCTAAAAACTAAGGAAAGAGGCTAAAAGGGGTGAGAGGTGAGTAGAATTAGTTATGTTAGAATGTTAAGTAGGAAAGCTTTTTCGGTAGAGATGAGTCTTCAGCTTCTTGAGGGTTGAGAGGGATGACCCTGCTCTTGTCTTGCAACTGGTATCTTCTTCCACCATTGAGAAACAATGACAGCAAACTGTTTTGACTGGGACACTTACATTATGAATTTACACACACACACACATAGGCCTGTCACGATAATAAATTCTGCTGGACGATAAATTGGCCGAGAAATTATTGCGATAAGCGATAATATTGTCTTCTCTGTCATTTTCAAAATATATGATGAAATATGATGAAATATGGTGGGATAAAAATGTGAAAGCACCATTTTTAATTTTGAAAGCGTCGCAGCAGGGGGTGCTAGATAGAGGGGTAGATGGAGAGCTAGACAAGGTAGACAGACTGAAAATTAAAAGTACACCAACATTTAAGCATCATTGCACTGAGTGAAATGTGCCTATCGATATTCAGTCTAAGAGAGAGTGACGAGGAAAACAAAGAAGCATGCAATAACTTATTGTGGCAAAAAAGTTATCAAGCTTGTAAAAACCTATTGTACGATATATTGACTTATTGAATATTGTGACAGCCCTACACACACACAGGGATGGGCAAAGATACAGTTACATGTATTTTCAATACAAATACAAAATACTCAGCAAAAAATGTTACAAATAAGATACAAAATACATAACTGTAACAGTATCTAATATCGAAATACAATATTTTGTATTTTCAACACACAAAATACACAACAAAATACAACAAAAAACATTGTGTTCAAAAATTACCAATTAGACTTACACAATGAAATTAATTGAAAAATGAAATGATGATTAGAAAACAAACTAAAGCTCAAACAAGAAAGAAAGAGGCCCTGCTGTAGGCTAAATACGTATGTATGCCCTTTATCATCCCAGTGGGGAAATTCATGTGTTGCAGTGGTATCATACATGCGTGCAACTTTGGCAAAAATACTGACGATGACGTACAAACACAAGACCAAAAAGTTGAATAATACTATATAAGGGAGATATACTGTGTGTCATCATAACAAATTTTTCAAACAGCTTCCCATTCCAACGTTGGCGATGGGGCCGGTTTATGAGGCCTGCAAATGAGAACATCTCTCAACTGGACACCCTTCACTCTTGACTTCATTTGTCTGAATTAACATGTCAGTGCCATAAGAATAGCAAGCATTTCTGTGACAAAGTAGAGATACAAGTGCTTTAAAAAAAAAAAAGAAAAAAAGAAAGAAAGTGCACTATAGGATGGTGGCCAGACTGAGTAGGTATTGCAACTATACTGCTCATTGAAACTGTGCTCCCCATAGCATGGAAGCCAGAGTAGGTATTGCAACTACACTTGTTGGCTCTATGAGTCCATTGCAATATGCGACCTTGCTTCCTCCACTTGTGCTTCTGGCCTCGCCCCGCCTCCTGGCCCCATCCTCCATGGAGAAAACAATTAAGTTTCCCAGCTGTCAGCCTAACCACAACAACTTTTAGGGGACTGTTTTTCATTCACCATCCCAATTGCAAATGAGACAAAGACTTTACAATTGAGCTTTTGTGAGATATTTAAATATAATGCTGTTGTCAGTGATGTCATCCCGACATTACTTCCTGGTACAAGGCCACAAGCAGAAGTTGAGGAAGCAAGGTTGCATATTGGAACGCACTTGGCTACAGCTAGTTTTAAAACAATATGCACAGTTAATATCTCAATTCTACACAAAAGGCCCTAAATGGCACACTGAAAGCAAGTTTGAATGACATGGGGAAAACATTAACACCTCATTGAGGAATGAATTAATGGCGGAATTCTCCCGTCTCCACTTAAGTCAGTTTTACGCACGCATTTTTTACGCGGTCTTATCTTGCGCGTATTCTCCCCTCTGGAACGTCGCCACACCCCTCGCGCTTAACTCAGAAAAACAGCGCGTAGCCCAACATAGGCGTGATATATGCTAAATGGGGGGATGAGTCTCTGCCAAGTTCATCAGTTGTGGCTACAAAGAAACTATGGAGCATGGATTTTCTGATCAACCATGTGAAAACCTCGGCAGTCCATTGAGATCCAACACTGAACTTTAACTTTGAATTTAAAACCACGTGCCAAAAGTCCTCTTGCAAAAGCGTTCCAAAACCTAACCTCCGCTCCTTTTCACAAACACAAGGCAAGTATTGGAGGTGGGATAATGAGATGGAAACGCGATGTGTCCCTTTGGCGGGAACTCAGCTGAGCGTTTTGGTGCGCAACAGGTTGATTGAAATAATAAACATGATTAAACGTTTTGTTAAAAATGGAGTTTGGCGTGTTGCCTGGACAATTCCCATGCTGATCATTCCCACAGTTAAACAAACACATTGTAGGCCTATTTGCTGACTTTTCAAAGTGTTTCTCTGCTGCTCTGTACAGCAACGTGACATTAAAATAATTGGAAATATGTGGATCTCAGCTGTCCGTCAGCATATTACACTTAGGCTACATGCATGCTGAAGAACGAACTAAGAAATTGATCGTCATGAAAAAAACGGAGACGTTATATTCTGTCGCAGACATGGGAATTAATTGGACATGGGCATGCAATGCCAAGCCAGGACTTAAACGCGCAGCTGATGGGGTGTAATCGAGACCAGAAGCGAAATGCCAAAGACATGCTCTGATATGTAGGCCTACCTTTTACGTTTAGCTGTAATGACATTCAGGAAATATTTTTGCCTCACAAAAACAGATAGGACAACCTGTAGCCTACCTCAGTATGTGGTGGTTTTGTATGTCGGGCATCAGTTCAGAAAGTTTAATAGGTTACATGCACATATGCACGAGTTCCAATAAATCACAAAAGTGGAGGAGTTGAAATAAAAACCCTTTACTTAACGTCGTGGCTACAACATAGTAAAAATGGTGAAGGTTGTTTTTGAATAGGCATACTTTAGGTGGCTGTGAGGACGACTGGAACAACGGTCTTTAGTCTGACGTGCCTTGTCAATATAGCCTACTTGTGCGCATGGTGCAACCTGCAACGATGTTTTTGGTTTTGGTTACCGTCCAGACAACATGATGATCCTCATACTGATTAATTAATTAGGCCTACCTGCTTTTGTTTGTAAGTTCATCGATATGAGAACATGCTCTGAGCAGCTGGTCATATTTTGTCACAATTAATGTAGGATGAAATGTGGAACTGTGAATGAATTACGATTTGGACTCACGCTGACGGTAAGGAACATCAACAAAGCATACCGTGTAACATGTTCAAAATGCGAGCCAAGTGAGCATCAAATGCAATATTACATTTTACCTCATAGTGGCGCTCGACCTTACGACAGCCCTTTGATGCGCGTAAAGGCAAACACGCTTAAGTGGACGGGAGAATCCGCTTAGGATTGATTAACATGGGGAACTCCCTGATTTTGGCCTGGCCCCACCCAAAGTGCGCAAGTGATGAAATTGCGCGTAAGCCTCGCTTACTCACTGGCTTGAGTAAGCCCGGAGGCGCTGTTGTGCGCTTTTTTTGACTTAAGCGGGTGGGAGAATTCCACCCTAAATGATTAGCCAATCACCTTCAACCAAATTGAACTTCCTGTGCAGTCAAGGCTTAAGAAATCCAAGCATGTGCCTCCAATTCAGCTAGGGGCATTCATATACTTTTTAACCTATAGCACCATCTTGTGTTCATATTGTGTAATAACATTCTTTAGAACAAAGTATTTGTATTTGTAGTTTTGTGAAATACACAAAATACTGGAGGAAAGTATTTTGATACAAAATACAAATAGGCCTACATGTAATTCACTTATATGAAAGAAAAATACAAAATAGTATTTTGTATTTCAAAATGTATTTCAATTAGATGTAATAGCAATACTGCCCATCCCTGCACACACACACACACACACACACACACACACACACACACACACACACACACACACACACACACACACACACACACACACACACACACACACACACACACACACACACACACTGTGACAATGTGTCATCATGGTATTCAAACATATTTTCCATCATTCATTGACTTGAATCAGTGAATCGTTAATTGATTGGTTCAGAAATCTGTCTTAAGTGTGTGTAAGTGCTGCACAATAACACTAATAGGCCCATTTACTGAGGAAGACAGAGCGATGTTGACATAAACAGAATTAAGCACTTATCGTATAACAAATATGAAGATATGCATGAAGAGGTTGTTACAAACTGGTAGGCCTATTAGTTAAACACAACTTGATATTTTGTCAGTGGTATGATTGTGACAGCATGACATGAAGGCTTTATCAAGCTTTTCCATATGCCCAGTGCTATATATCTCATATCTGCTGGTGCCAGCATTCATAAATGTGAACACACTGCCATATTACGCTGTTATCATGAGTGTTTATCCAGGTGCCATACAAACGTTCTGATGGCTTTAACCAAAGGCATCCACATCCAGAAGAACAGTACAGTAATAAAGTGTAATGTGACAGTTTGTCTTAAATGCTCAAGATGAGGAGTCTGGAGCATGCAGAGAGCGTGCCACCTGTTTATGTGGCACAGTCGGACAGGCAGTAGAGACAAGTGGTAATTGCCATCTCTGTCAGCAGCCACCACTGTCTCACAGCGCTTCCTCAAACAAGCCACTGTTAGTCACCTGCCATCTACGCCACAAATATACTTTATTTCTCTCTCTCTCTCTCTCGGTCTCTCTCTCTCTCTGATTCTGTGTGATTTGTCGCCAGCTCCACCACAGATATTTTATTTATCTCTCTCTCTTTCTGATTCTATGTGTGATTCTTCTGTCATCTCCACCACAGTAATCGTCTTTTATTTCTCTGCCAGGCTTCCCAGTCGTTCCTTCACTCACTCACACCGGCTCGTTTATTTCAAAGCCTCATTAATTCAGTGACACACACAAACACACACAGGAAGAGAAGCACACAGATAAACAAACAATGACGAATACACCCACACACAACACACCACACCCCCACCCACACACACAAGCAAAAACAAATCAAACATATACTGCTAAGCACAATCAAGGAAATGAGGAAAAACAAACTTGAGCTGGAAATAGATCACACGCACAAGATGTCATCACTGGCTGCTAGCCACACACACACACACACACACACACACACACACACACACACACACACACACACACACACACACACACACACACACACACACACACACACACACACACAGGAATAAAGTGCTACCACACATCCTTGAGTGATGAATAGCTCAGCTCAAGTAATGAATGTTTGTACAACAATGACAATTTAACCCCACCTTTTCTGTGGTGCCAACATGAATTCAAATGGAGGGACTGCGGGCAGCAAATTGTGTTACAAGGAGAATTTAATTGGCCTGTACTGGTCGAAGGACTCAAACAATTTCTTGCAGCTTGCGGTTTTTGGACAGGTGTGTTGCATAAATTGAAAGAAAATGGATCAAAGAAGGGGCCTTGCTAAAGCCAGATAATTGGAAGTGGGAGTTGTTTCCTGAATCTACAATCTCCATTCTCTCAGTTGAATGGCGTGGAGCGAAACAAATGTATTTTTAACAGATTGACTCACTAATGTGAAGAAAGACAACGAGAGAGAGAGAGAGAGAGAGAGAGAGAGAGAGAGAGAGAGAGAGAGAAAGAGAGAGGGAGAATGAGAGAGAGAGAGAGAGAGAGAGAGAGAGAGAGAGAGAGAGAGAGAGAGAGAGCAAGAGTGACAAGATGACATGATGGAGAATGGCCGAGAGAATGAGGGAGTCTTGGTGAGCATTGCTCACACTCATGCCAAGTCCCAAGAAGAAGTGGCGCAGCAAGCACACGTCAGCATCGGATGCCGAGATCATCAGGAAGGTGGTGGCGTAGCACAGGAAGATGCCCATCAGCAGCACGTAGCTCAGCTCATGGCCTGACGCCTTCACGATGCGTGTTGTTGTAGCGCATGAACGTCGCTACCACGAAACAGGTAGCGCATATGCCCAGGATGGCAATAAAGATGGCACATCTTGCAGATGTGCGTGTCGGCCAGGTACTGGTAGGCGTCCCAGCATTCACAGTGCCAGCAGCAGGGCATGCCCTTCACAGACTTCTTGCGCTTGCCCGGCCAGCATGGCTGGCTGCAGATGGATGTGGGCACCTCGTGGGTACCGCCAGGCTATCAGATGTCCTTCACCTGGAACGAGAGAAAAGTATTTTAATTTGTGCACATTTTCAGCCCTTTGCAGCATGATTGTACTCGATAACCATGGGAAAATATAGGCTTTATTATGGGCTTAATTTTAATAAAACATGTTTTTTCCTCATTAGGAAGTGTAGGACACCTGTGGGTGGTGGGTCAGTGACAAGTATGGTTGTCAATAATAATCTATATGAATCGATGCATCGATCCTGTGGCCTACAATCGATTGTATTGTATTGTATCGAAAATAATCGAATCGCTGGTCCCAATGCCCTAGCTCCATAACATAATAGAAGTGGAAGAGCGATTGGAAAAAAAATATTGAATCGCATTGTATTGTGGGGCATTCTTAAGTGTCGAAAATAATAGAAGCGCTGCCATAGTCTGGCGGCATACGCCATCGAAAAGAATGCGCAAGGCAGCATGGGTACTCCCAGGCTAGCGCTGCCAAGAAATCGATATCGAATCGTATCGTCATGAAGGCTTTCAGTTAGACCCCTAGGTGGAACAGGAAGGAAGTGAAGATAAAAGAAGCAGCAAATGGCAAGGTAGTGTTTAGCATTAAAGCCAACATGACATAAATCTGAAGCCAATCTTATATAACCATGTCAGCCCACTCAGATGCATACCCAATCGGCAAGTATTAATAGGATCTGAGCAATAGCATGAATCATTCAACACATACAAAAATACAGATACCAATATTTCTACATGGTGTGGATGTTCTGTAGCTATTCATTACCCTTGGCAACGACACTAGACACTGGAACACAGTTACATTACCATGGTGAGTTCAACAACCCTGTACTGTTCATGCAAATGGAGACGCTGTGAGCAAAATGAGGATTTGCTCGAGGCACCATGCCTGTGCATGTCCAATGTGTCCGACGTACATTTAAATGCAGCGGGTCTGTCCAGTTGCCCACTATTTTGTATTCCATAGTGTGGTTGCGGATCTGGTACTGGAAGATCTCATAGCAGCCGGGGGCATCTCCATTCACATTGAAGAAGACCACAGGATTGCCAGCAATACCTACAGAGAGAGAGAGAGAGAAAGAGAAAGAGAAAGAGAAAGTGGATAGAAGAAAATGAAAATTTATATATTTGAAGGAGCATTTCTCCATTGACACAAAATCGGTACTACAATGACATGGCATTAACGAGAGTCTATTGATTGTTTATATATGCTCATCACAACACAAGCATGACATTCTGAAGATACATATGAAGGGTCTATTTGCAAAACGGTGTAAACGACAATTTTTGACTTTTGCATTTTATTATTGGAAACGACTGTTCAGACGTCATTTCACCTATGTGCAAATTATTGGCATTCTTTTTAAACCTATCTAAAATGACTTAAGTTAAGTCAAACTTAAGCAAAACGGTGTATCTGACAGAACACTATATTTGCAAAACTGTGTATTCGCCATAACACTTTATTTACAAAACGACGTTGCATTCTATTTGAATCTCGGACGACATGAGAAGCGTGGGGAAGCTGCGCTAACTGTCCTAACCTACCATCAGTCAGCTGACAGCAATAAACAAAGAGGATCTGACCGGAAAAATAACTGAAATTGTGCTCACAGCACACGACGACAAAGTATTCAAATTCAACGGCAAACTTCCTCTTTTATGAGCTCCATAAGCAAGCACCATTATGCACGAGGCAGCGGAGTTCAACAGCTGTAGACCTGCCAACGTGAGTACCAACATCGGAGGCTTTTGGGGTGGAGCCGCGGTGAAACCAGTGGCTGTTGTTAAACGGGGAGAGAGAGAGGGAGAGAGCACCACATACTGTATTGAGAATAGCCTACCACGATCGGTCCAAGAGATGGGTTTAAACAGGCGAGAAACCCGCGAAAACGGCGAGTGTTTAAGTTGTGTCCTCTAGAAGTAACGCACAGTGTTCCGTACAGCGCCACCTCGCAGAATGGTGTTTCCGCAATCAAAAAAATGCCATTTGGTGTGATGGCAACCATCACACGTATTGAATGGCTCATGTGAAAGAGGAGGTTGTCGTCTTCAAAATAAGACCACATCGACTTACAGTGGAACATTGTGGTTAATGTATGGGTTGATTATTTGTGCTAAGTGCCGGTTACCCATGAGCGGCTAGCTTCCGTCAGCCTGAACAAATAAGTATCAGTATTCCGTACATCTGATTTACCTTAAAATGCCGCATTAGCAATGGTTTTCATGCAATTATAATGTTGGTGTGTTTGCCATTAATCCCTGAGAGCTGGTCAGGCGTCAAGCGTGTAACGCACATAGAACCTTTCTTGGAATGCCGATGGTATCTAATACACTGTAAACTTATTTCTGTAATATGTAGTACAGTTGAGGACGATATTACTAGCCCCCCTCCTGAAATTAGACATATCTCTTCATTGATCATTGAGAATGATCATTATTAATAAATGTGTGTTATTCTGGAAACAAATACACCATGGAGATAGTATCCAATAAGTTAAATTTGGACCCATTTTCACAATGGGTTTAAACAAAAAAGTGTAAAAATGGCAAGGACAAAATTATTAGCCCCCTTATCATTAATAGTCAATACAGTGCCATTTATGAACAAAAATTGACACCAGGCACTTTGATTAGTTGCTAACTATGTTGGCACATGTCCTACCAGGGATTTTGGCCCATTTTTTCATGGCAAATAGTTAAGCTGGTCCAAATGGCATGGATGTTGAGGATGGACATTCATTTTCAGCACTCTTCAAATACTATCTAAAGGATTGAGGTCTGAACCACTCCATGACCATGGTTTTAGTATCCTTGAGGAACATTTGAACTATTTTGGATGCAAGTTTTGGGTTATTATCTTATTGAAAGATCCAGTGAAGATCTTAGCTCCCTCTATGAGCATATTTTTGCAAGGTCACTTTCCACATTCTATCATAATTTTCAGTTTTTATGGTGCCGTACACCCAAACAAGGTTTCCTGTGGCTGAGGCTGCCACAGAATGATGCATCCGCCACCATGTTTAATTGTGGAAACCATCTTATAACGATTCAAGGCCTATCCCTTTCTTCACCTGACAGAAGCAGAATTCATGCATCAAAGCAGGTGCAATTGAATATCATCAGATGAAATCAGAGATGTTCAAAACTCATTTTTGACTTTCAAATGTTCACAGGCAAAGCTCAGTAACACTCTGATATGCACTGCCTTTAGTAAAGGGGTTCTTCTGTGATGATGGCCCCAAAGCCCAATATGATGACAAGCCCTAACAACTGTCTTTCTTGGTGGGGGAAAAAACTCCAGGTGAGGCCAGGTCAATAACAATCATCTAGGCAGGTGTCCAATGCTTCTTTGGTCTAATGAGGCCAAGCAGTTTCTACAGTTACACACAGTGGTGGGGCATCAAGTTTAGTCTGTTATTCAGCCTCAGACACAGGGAGTCTGGGTCTGAATCTGGATTGCTGGGTCTTCCAACAACATTTTAACCCAAAGCATACATTTAGATTAGTTCAGAGGTTCTTCAAGGACACTAAAACCATGATATTGGAATCACCCGCTCATAGTCCAGTCCTCAATCCCACTGAGAGTCTGTGGTTAATGTCTATGCTCAAAATCAATGCGATTTGGACCAGCTAGAACACTTTGCAGTGCAAAAATGGGCCAAAATCCATAGTGGGGCATGTGCCAACCTAGGTAGCAACTTATCAGAGCCTGTTGTCAGTTTTGGTTCATAAATGCCGCCATATTGACTATTAATGATCAGGGGGCTAATACAATTTTTCCTTGCCATTTTGCCCTTTTCTGTTTAAACTCATTATAACATTAGAAAAAAAAACAAATTCAACTTATTGGACATTATCTCCATCAGTGTATTTGTTTCCAGAATAACATTAACGGTTAATAATGGTCATTCTTACTGAGAAATCAAGAGAAATGTCTAATTTCAGGAGGGGGGCTAATAATATCGTCCTCAACTGTATATACAGTACATACAGTTTTTTGTCTGCAATAACAGTAATAGATAGCACAGTGAAGATTGGGACAGGAGATGAGTGGGAGAGGGAGACGAGCTAGGATCAGGGAATTACCTCGGAATTGAACCCGGGTCCCCGGTGTCAGTATAGTGCCCTATCTGTTCAGCCACGGCTGGGCATACCTACAGTTTGCTGACAATAAAATCCATGCAACAAGCATCATGTCTAAAAGGTTGTTTAAGCTTCACCTTTAGCTATATGTAGAGCTTTGGCTATATCCACCCGTCTTCTACTGACAAAGTTCTTCTTTCTTTAAATATTAGAGTGTTACCAAAGAAAAGAAAAAAAAAAAGCCCTGCAAGCACAACATTGTAAATGCCATTGCAATGTGATCATCAGAGCTCAAGTTATGGAAGAGATGAGTGGATACGAAAATGAAATCAAAGGCGAAAGTCTGAAGCTCAATCAGTCTCTGGGAGATGCCTTATCCAGTGTGTCATGTTGTGTTATCTATACTGAGATATGCAGAGACCCAGCAGCCATCAAAGCAGAACTCTGCATGAATAAAAAATGGGCTAATGTAACAGGAGCCTTCACTTTCAAATAGTTTCAATTAGCCTAAGTCTTGTGCAGGAGTTACTGTATGGGTTGCAGAGATGAGAGGATGAATTGGAAATTGGGAATGTGAAGGGGGATTTGTACTTCTATACTGAGATATGGGCACAGACAAGTAAAGTGGGGTTAAAGGACCAGTTCTGCAAATTTCAATATGCTGTTGTATTGCTCACACTACCCTTGACTTGTCAGTACCCAGTGATGCTGCATTTTTCGGCTCAGCCCTTTCCAAGATCTGGGCTATTCTAATGGGGACATGAATGTTATTATAAGGTTATCTGCCTACGCTATGGAATTCTCTTTTCTGATTGGCTGATGTGGTTGGCATTAATCCCTGAGAGCCGGTCAGGCGTCAAGCGTGTGACGCACATAGAACCTTTCTTGGAATGCCGATGGTATCTAATACACTGTAAACCCCAACATGTTCCACGAACTCAACTTTTGTGGAAACTTATTCCCGTTAAAGTTTTAGTTTTGTGACCAAATAATTTACGTAAATACTACATACATTCATGCATATGCAGGACACAAAATCTTTAAGATGATCAAAAACTTTGAAATGACTGAAAAGATTGAAAACATTAATTCCATAATTAGATTTTTAGGCCGCGATCACACCGGACGCAGATTTCTACCAACAATCCGTAATGCGCATCCAGCTGATTTATCTGCAGTAATCACACCGAGCCCGGATCCACTGCTCATTCGAATGCGGTGACCAGGCAACCAACTGCTGAACTGTCACTCGCAACGTAGCCTAATCAATGGTGTTGTGTCATTAAATGTTGCGAAAATATTCACAAAATGCTTTGTCAATCCATCTATGTAAAATGAATAGAAGACAAGCTCTTTTCTTGCTCTCCTAACGTTGGACAGTGAATCTGATATGAATGTTGATAACGGTCTCCTATCGAACATCTGGAAATCCGCCGCGGGTTTTCCGCCTTGAGTTGAACTTTTTTCAACTCGATCCGCCCGGCGCGGAGAGGCGGAGAATCCGCAACCCGCCTTGCGCTGATATCAGACGCGTAATCCGCTCATTTTCATTGACAAACAATAGAATACATGCGCCTCCTACAGTAAAATCCGCGTTCTGTGTGATCGCGCCCTTAGTTTTTAGCAGCCCAAGTCAAGTATGTACTCCAAACTCTAAAATGCACAGAAACAATGGTTTACACAAAAGATTTTAGTTGAAAACTAAAACGTTTACGTAAGTCTTACATAAAATCAGACATGTTATGTGAAAACAAATGTTATGAGAAAAAATAAAATCTTGAATGTTTTAGTAGATGCTACTCAAAGATCTAACATGCTCCATTGACATAAACATTTCGAGAATGGTGCAAAAATCTATGAAATTAGTACTTAGCAGAGAGTTACAATTTTAAAGTAAATAAGAGCAGTATTGTTGAGCTATACTGGCTCTAAGTTTTTGATTTCAAAATTAAAAGTTTTATGTTTTCCCATTTTAGAGCCAAAAAAAATCTTGGTTGGTTTATTGATTGGTTGGTTTATACTAATGCACTAGGCTACCACCCCTCTGTTTAAACCAAATATAACATGAGCTTTAATTCCACAAACGTGAACAATGCTTTATATCAAGTTTTTTTTTATTTTGTTCCATGTGGTTGACAAACAAAAACAGTAGACAATAACACAACAATCATACAATACACAACAATCTGTTCTAAAATGTAGACCCAGTCTATACAGTCAACAGTCAATATATCACAAAGAATCAACCTCAACACTTATGGCAATTTAGTCATTTATTTGTTGTCCATTTCTGAATCTTTTATTAGGAGTTGGTGGCTGAAGGAGATCCATATAGCCTGACTTACAATAACATTTCTCCCAAAATAGTGTCAGACTTCACAACACAGTCAGTTGTTCATCCTTTGGAGTGTTGAGTAGAGCTGATGGATCATAGAGTTCTGGTGGTCCCATATCGGCTGCCTGTGGAGCATAAATAGGCCTAATAAGTTTAAAGTGTATATCGCAGGTTAACCACTACTTTGGATCAATGTGTACACACTGTATTCAATAAATGATCCACAAATATAAGTCCCTCCAAAACAATGTTAAACAACGATTTTTGTTGTTTGTTGTGGCAAATGTGGGTTTAACCGTAACCTGGCGACTACGTCAGGCGAGGCCATGGGTGAACGTTCTAATTTTATTTGCCTGGAATTTTAAATAGGCGAGGTGACGATCACTAATGATATAACGGCCGTGGCCTGCAGGCCTATAATAGAAATCGCAACTGTAATCGTGCGGCTTTTCTCATGCAGGGCACTGTAACAACTTCCAAATGATTTAGTAACTTTTGGCCAACTAGTTTTAGTAGAAATGCTATTCATGCAGGGTTGCAAATTCTGCTTGGACCTATAGGCTAGACTATGCGACATGGGCTTCTTTTTTTACTAGTCCCTTCATATTTTTGGGCTTGCTTTCAATCATTTTTAATTAACTGTCAATATCGTGTCAGCTAAATGCAATAGGCTACCTAAATTACAAACAGCACAAACGGGAAATGATCTGCGTAGCCTAAAATGTGGTGCTATTCGCCCGACTGGGGAGGGACTGTCCATGGTGCTGAAATCGCGTCAAACTTTTCCAAGGTGCAAAACAGTAGGCTAAAGTAGGCCTATACCACCCGAGTCATGTCGCTGTTGTAAAAATCACATTTTCAATTTCCTTTGACTGTTCTATAGAATTACATGCAACTTCAATAAAGGTCACCCACATGCGTAGCCTATCACAAATCAATAGCATAGGTAACCCACGCGGCGGCGGGACTATTTCGGTTAACCTATATTCCTTGAAAAAAAAAAAAAAGTCCGAGTGTCACAAAAAAACTACACTGTCCGTAATTATAGGCCTACCAAACGAAATTATCCAATAGAAGAAATCAAGTCTTCAGTTTCAATAATCCACGTTGTGTGGCGCAAATGTAGCGCTTTCCGAGTCTCTCGCGGCCAAAAGTGACTAAGCTCACCTCTGATGATATAGCCTAGCCTACTTATGTTCCAGGTTACTCACGGCACTGAGACGATGCAGGATAATCCATGGAAAGTCTTCAAGTAATCCAAACAGAGCGATTCAAGCAAGACAGTAAAACAACAATAGTCGCCAGATCAAACATAAATACCAAAACTAGCCTATAGGCCAATGTAGATTTGGTATGACGTTTGATAAAAGCATCTCATTCAGATGGCCAGGGAGAGAGGCAAACAATCTTTCAACAGCGTTGGCTGGAGCCTTCGAGTAGAGCCTTTTGGTTGTATCTTTTCAGTCTCTATTTTCCCACTACACGCGTTGGATCCATGTTTTTAGATGCGTCCCAGCATCTCTATAACAGGGTAGGCTATGTCTGTCCGTCCGTCTGAAACGCGTTCTTCAAATTGTTCCCTTCTGTGTCCACAAGGTGGGAGAGTTGACTATTTGGCCCGGAGCACGCAGCTGATTGCATTGTGAGACAAGTGCAGCGCGAGTACAATGAAAGTGCCGCTGCATTGAATAAGAAGCAGTGATAACGCGCCAGTTGCCCTAGCCAGGACAACTGAGGGGGCATTCAATTTTCGGCATTATTTTGCGTTTGGGCCGTGGGAGGCAACTTCGTTTCGTTTTCACCAACACCACTGTGAAGTGTGTGTCACTATGTTCACGGTCTTTACCCCCTTATGAGACTTCGGCCCGAGGATGTCAAACGTGAGGGGGGCGCTTCATCATGTTGTGTATGTACGTTGTGTATGTCACGTTGTGCAGCTCAACTATGTGGTTTGTCAGAAACTCGCGGCAATGACAATGAAACGTGGTGCTCGAAACAAGTAGACAAATGCGCCATTTGACATACGGTGTACTGATGTTCTCGGACGTATTGCAAGGGAGGTTCATTCGTTTTCTGCTGACGGCCGTGTGGACCGCACAGGTGCTTTCCGCTGTGCCCAGACAGATTGCTTTGCAGTCGTTTGAATTTGGTAATCTCTGGCACTCTTACAATGCAGCCGACTGCTTTGCACCTTGCCGTTAAAAAGCTTGGAGCGAATGATTCACCCAAACGGTTTTATTTATTTATTATTTGTCGCTGTTTACATTCTTTCCCACTTGGACATGATGCTGAAATGGCGTGATAGACCTACTAAAGGTTGATACTAACAATGTCTGGTAATTTGTAGTGTAGGCCTACTTGAAATTTGAAACCACATGATAGGCCTACTTCTCCAAATTCAAGCTTTCGAGACTCGCACTTTGAGGCAAGCGCAATCGTAAACACCCCCCCCCCTTTTTTTTTTGGCATAGTTCGAACACTGGTTTTTACTGCCTCACGGTCACATGGCACCCTGTAGCGGTCATGATATAATATTGCCAATGATATTTATTTCATACCCGTACGGCATAATTCAATCACACACCGTACAGAATGCAGGGCTACCGCTACTGCGGGCTACTGAATGGCCTCGCCTGACGTCACACAATAGATTAGAATTCTTTGAACATGTTACTGAAAATACACACTTTTCCTCATTATATTTCATTTTCTGATGTCCTGTTGCATGAAAAAAATGATAGATACTTTTTCAAGTGGTAGAACTATCAAAGGAAGTCCATTATTTTGAATAAAAATTAACCTGAGATATACACTTTAAGGCTTTCATGAGGACTTGTTGGATTAGGCCCTACAGCATGACCACTGGGTTTGCTACACTGGTTTATTACAGAAGTGCAATGTGCAATATCTCATCATGAAAATCCAATGCATCACTTGCAAATACACTGCAGATGTATGATACAAGAAAAAAGATTTGTATGAAAGGCCTACACAGTGCTAGCCTAACTAGCAGTAGCTAACATTCTAAGCTAAGTTGCTAACATAACATAGGCCTACACACAGTGTAGCATCAAGAGCACCTAAGGTCACACACAGCAACATAGTAAACTACTACACATACACACCAACGCACTTTTATGGGTCTTTTCTTACCTTGAAGTGAGTTTGATAGACACATTTTCCATGCCAAGTTGTCAGTTGTGGTTTGATACATGGTGTTGAGTAAATCTATCCCCCATTGACAGATTCACCATTTTTAGAGAAGTTTGTATTTTATGTTACATTTTAATAAAATAGGATTTCTATGGTTCTGACATGAATGGGTTCTTCTTTACACAAAGCAGAAGCTGGTAAACAATAAAAAAAACAACTAAAACAACCAAAAAAGTGAGTGACCCAGCCTTAGGATTCGAACTCTCAACCTCAAGATAAGGACATGCCAATATGGCTACATGTAGAGGACTATCCCCTACACCACTCAACTGCAGGTTTTGTAGTGGTAGAAAGTTAGACCTGTTTGTTAGAAGTATTGGACTTACTCATAATTAACAGTCAAATGTGTTTCACACATACTTTCCATTTCAAATGGAAAGTGACATCATACATCATACCAAAACAATAATGTTTGAATGTGATTTTTTTTTTTACTAACATCCCGTGCTGTGAATTGAACTTGAAACCATCATGTTCCGAGGCCAACTGCTTAACTGTTTGTCCATGACTGCCCAGGCACAACATGCTGACATCCATAGTCTCATATGTCAGATATAGTTCCAATTGACATGATTTAAATAATTTGTAACTTTCACAGTTTCGCGAAAAATAAACAATAAATATCTACTTGAGTGTTTTTTTATTGGTAATACAGGATTCAAACCTGCAATCCTCTGATCTTTTGGCCGTTCCCCTATCCAGACCACAGCACCTCAAACATTGTCTTGCTTTACCTAAGCATTTTTCTTTTGTAATTTCGCTCGAAATTCAATGTGAAAAATATTCAGTCATGGGTCTGGTGGCCATCTGAACATTTTCATACCATGTTCCAGGAAGTATGGAAGTAGGTAAGGTTATCTCCATGTTGGGGATTGAATTTGCAAACCTTTGAGGTTGAAGACCAGCTGTATAACCACTACTCCATGGTCGCTTCAGCTGTTGTCACGACATCTAACCACTCATATGCCAGATAGAGTTCCAATTTACAAACTCAAAGACATTGTGTTAGGATGTCAGTTGTACTTAAAAACACAATGCCAACCAGAGTTAATTTATTGGTACCTGAAAACCTGTTGAGAACGCCTAAAATATCTATGTCATCTGGACATTTTTGCAATATTGAGTACTACAGCGTAAACTTTTCTAGTTCATAGTACTGTTGGGGAATACAGTGTAAGGAAACCATGCACATCGTCTACGGAAAATTAAATAATCACAACGTCGGGATACCAAGCGAAGATTCTAGACATGTCTAAAGCTGGGCTTACACTGTGCGACTTTTGCCCCAATTTTGCCCCGATTTGGCACTCGCACGACTGTTTGAGAGTCGGGCCGATTTCTTGCTCAATCGCAGGTCAATCGTGAGTCTCGCATCGTGCAGTGTACATGGGGTAACGACAAGCGATTTCGCCTCACGATCGTGCAATCGCAGGGTCGCAAGAAAATCAAAACGGTTTGAAATTCTGGTCGTGGCTCGTGCGTAAATCGCACAGTTAAAGCAGTGCTACGACCCGATTTGACACTTCACATGCACAAATTAATAGGGCCGTGCGATTTGCTGTTGAGCGCAACCTCATCTCCACCTCAGGTGCGCATGTTCCCTCCTCTGCAGACCGGGGAAACATGCCTGTCGCGTCGTACGGTGGAAGCATTTCGCTCGCATCCGACTGTCGGCTCATGTAGTGTGAGGACGTGAGTCGTGAGCTGTGAACTTTTAAACAGTGAAATTCCATCGTGCAGTGTGAGCAGAAGCTTAAGACCCACGAGTGAAAATATAGCACAGTGTATGCCCGGCTTAAGTTAGACGCACGCATAGCGACGTGCACTTCTCACAAGATTCTGGTGCAGTTGGCATTGTTTCTACAACTTTACAGACAGTGAGAGAGTAAAAAAAAGTACCCTACCGTAACGGCAGAAAAGCGGGATAGTGGGCTTCGAGGTAAATGGCATTGCAGAGGCAACTCTGTCTCCGTGCTGCGCACGTCGCCAGAGATCGGAGCCGCTGCCTCGCCATTAACCTACCTTATGTAAACAGTCACCTCGTCTGCCGTTATCCCTTACATAATGTGCTTGCACAACAATTACTGGTGCAGTGCTTGCTTAAGCACTGTTTATTTAAAAAAAATGTTTCCTTAGCTTAATGTTCTTCTTAAGTAATGCTTATTGAGTGTACTTGCTAACTACTTGCATACTTACTACTGGTGTGTACCTGCTTTAGGTAGGCCTGTAGGGAGGGAAAGTGGAAAACAGCGATCCTAGCGGTTGCGTTCCTAACACCCGGGCGATTCTATTGAAACTCCCATGGACGAGTTTTTTTTTAAATCCCACAAAGATATGACGCTGAACTTGTACACCAGACACATGTTTCAGCTTACAACATACGATTAACTACTACCTGTGAAAATCTTGAATAATTTTTTGCCCTATTAAGAGAAAAAGAAATTGTGCCAATCTTGTCGGAAACGCACTACAGTTACCAGTATGCTGTGTTTTGCGCCTCATTGACAACAGAGAAACAAATGGATGCAAGTTATTCACGTTTCTTCACATTCTCATAATCCTGTGACTGCCATATTTGCGTCTTATTACATATATGTACACTCGTTTAGTTTGGTCTGGTTTTAGCTTCTCTAGTAGATATGGTGGCTTCTGTGGTGATGGATAACCACCTCTCTGGCTAATGTTTGGCTATGCTAATTTGCTATGCTAATTATATGGAGTAAACATGTCACACATGCAAGTCTGTATTAGCTTTTATAAGAATATTAAAATCAGTTCAGATCAGTTGAAAATCGAACATTGTACCTGAATCGATAAAACAGGCCAACATGCATATTATATGTCAGCCACTACTCTTACTTCTTCGCCAGAGCCGAGATTTTTTTTAAAGAAAAAAGCCCATTTATTTGATGCACAGGCTAGGAATGCTGCCAGCAGGGGGCGATGAGATTACTTTCCCTCCCTATTAATTTCAACACACTGTTATTATTGCAGCAATGTCTCCATTTTATTGTGACATGAGCGCCATTGAAGATCTACTGTTTGAATCAAGCCCATGGAAATACTGTATTAGGGTTTATTCTGAATAGAACTAGTGCCACCGTATTATCATTACTAAGCTGCAGCTGAAAAGTTCTGAGACCTGCGTTGAGGTAAGGTATTGTGAGGTGAAGAGAGACATTTCAAACAGGGCATTTGTTACACTCTATTCACTCTGTAGCTACAGCTCCCCATTCAGCTCCCCAGCCAATCTCCTTATTCAGACGAGGCTCTTTCAGCTCTCCTACACGGATCCGCATCGATGATGTGTGTGGGGGCGAGGGGCTTTCCTCCAGCAGAATACACAAACTCCAGTGTCAACAATGGCATATTAATATATATGAGACACATTGTGTTTCTGCCTTTCAATATGCACGTACATGCACGCGTGCGTGTGCACACACACACACACACACACACACACACACTATTTCCAAACAGCTGATAGGAACGGCAGGTACTTTGTCCATAGTTGCAATATAAGACTGCTTAGAACTTTCAGCATTCTGATTGGTCACTGGAGTTAACTATTGCCCCTTTTCCACTGTCGTTTTTCTAGAAGGCCTAGCACTCGACACAGCGTGACTCGGCTGACATTTTTTGCGTTTCGATTGGGCACAACACAGCTCAACAAAAGAGCAAAAAGTGGCGGTCGAGTCGCGCTGTGTCAAGCTGTAGGCCTATCAGAAAACCAGCAATGGAAAAGAGGGATAAGCAAGTAATATACAGTACCACCTAAATATATATATATATATATATATATATATATATATATATATATATATATATATAATATATATAATATATATATATATATAATATATATATATATATATATATAATATATATATATATATATATATATATATATATATATATATATATATATATATATATATATATACACACTACCGGTCAAAAGTTTGGGGTCACCACACTTTCCTCCCACAATGCTTCTTTCTGACAGTCAAGCTTATTCCTTTTCAATTTCAGTTCTGGTATAAAATCAGTGTATAGAGTTATTGTTCCCTGAAATTAATGCATGCAACAGTTTGATATTGGAAAAAGTATTTACTTGTATAGACAATACGTAGAAGAATAGAATAGACCAAAATGTATCACTAACTTTTGACTAATCAAAGTGTACCTTTACTAAGGTAGTGTCTAGTCTGGTGTACTAATCAAAGTGTAGACTCCTTTTGGCATTAATAATAGCCAGTTGCGGTTCTACAGATTCATTCCCGGGATGAGATGTGGTCTAGAATTGCCCATGAGCTCTATGAGATCCATGCATGAATGTAACAGGGAAGACCTGTCTACGCCCAAGGTGAGCTTTGTCCCTTGCCAGCCCCCGTACTATTTTGACGTCAGACTCTGCTGATAAAACGAGCTGAAAGCAGTGAGCGCGCTGGAGTTCTCCCGGTAGGGGATTCGGTTGCTGCTGTTGTCTGTGCTCTTGCTGCAGCTAGCAAGAGACTGATGCCTATCCCCAGTGTACCGTGTCATGTCAGTGATTGAGGTATGTGTTTATGTGAAATATCCGTGCTGTGTATTTCCACCCTAGCCTTCAGAACATTGCATTTACTATTCTGTTACTCACCAGGTGAGCAGGAGATCCTCCCCAGGTTTCCCGAGTGTCGGTACCAACCTGTATCTTGCACTTTGTCTACCTGTGTCGAGGTACGTGTATACCGATGTGTTCTAGGCTATGTAAACAATATTGTGTAGGCCTACTGTATAATGAACAATCACTCACTGATATTTATTTGCCTACTCCTCAGATGTGCCTATCGAGGGTCAGTGGCACCAGTTTGTTCACTGCTGTTTCGCCCGTAGATAATTAAGTGTTGCATTTCTGTTTGTTTTTGTTTTGTTTGATTTCGCTCTGGCCGCCTCTCCCTCTCTCGCTTCGGCTCTAGCTGTCCAGTAGCTATTGTTGCTCTAGTAGGCAACATTTGACCTGTTATTCCCCACCGCCTTCAGTGCAGGCCCCGTGTCTCGTTACGCACGTATGTTAGCTTTAGTCAGAGATTTTGATAGGAAGGGGAGATAGGACAGCCATGTAATCGTACATAGAAATTAACGGTGAAGATTCGTAACACAAATATGGCGTCTACCCGCACACGGTTGTTGCCATGGCGCCGCATTGTTTGGCTGCCTCTCTGGTAACTCCGTCAAAACCGTGCAATTTTTCATCTCTTCAAACCTACTTAGTCCATATGAAGTCTACATTTTGGACAGATATGACGATGTGTTTCTAGACAGCACTTTTTAGTGCTATTTATTGCCGTCTGCATTTTTGTTGACCTTAAATCGAAATCGATGTTATCGGACTCGGATCACCGCAGCGCAACGGAACTCCATGGAGATCAGAATGCGCATAGCCTATACCAACCGGCCCGGCAGAGAAAGAACATCATCCCGACAAGCCTCGCACTACTGTCTACAAGAGGTCCGCGGACACCAGATGAATGTGGAGACCATCACCGTGTATAGCGTGGGGTGAGAGCCTGCAGTTTTGCCACCACCCGCGATGTAGTCTCCGTCTCATCTAGCACCGCATACACCCAGGAGCCTCGGACACCGCACAGCTGTCTACTTTGTAAAGCGTCCAACTCTCGCCTCGATCGACACATCTATGAACAATCTGACACCATGGACATTTTCTATACTACTTATTTCTTTAATATGTGTATTTATGTTGACATTTAATCTAATGATTTCTGCACGATGTGGAGTTTGACCAGAACCGTCATTTCACTACAAGCTGTAACCTTGGCTATGGCTTTGTATGTGACAAATAAACTACTCTCTCTCTCTACATCTCCCGCCTTTCTGGTAACAAGAGCCAATGTGCCTGCTGAGCTGCGGTGCCAGTGATCCAATCATCTGGCTGCATCGGCGCATGCGAAATGATGCGCATGCTCAGTTATGAAAAGCCGTTGCTCTCGTGCCGTTACGGAACTACTGCGCCTGCGCTGTCAAAAAAAAAAAAGTGAGAAAAGTGGGTTAAAAAGCTTTGTTTTGACTCGTATACCACAACCAAGCAGTCTAGATTGATCAGTTTTTCACGGTGGTTTCAACCATATGGTTTTCACAACCGCTGGGTTCTTCCCCGTCCTATACTCAGTTTCCCCATTCATTTTTCTCATTGACTCTCAGATCTGGTCTACTTAATCGCGAAATAGCACTCCGAAGGCGTCACCAAGATGGCCGCCATATGTCCCGTCTCAATCTAAACCGTCTCTGCTTTAGTAGTGGTGACGTGCACTGTGTGAGATCACCTTGTAAAGACTTACTGATTGAATCACTTGCTTGCGGTGTAAAAGACTTATTGATTGAATCACTTGCTTGCCGTGGAAAGACTTACGGATTGAATCACTTACTTGACGTGGTAGCTAGCCTATATGTGCATAGGTGTGCAAATAGGAATCCTTACTACAGACACGAGTTTACCTGCACCGATAGCCTGGTGGTGTTGAACATAGAACCCCCCCCACCCTCTGGACGATCCGTTCCCTTTTTGTTTTGGGCGGTGCTGGAGCTTTTAATGTATCACTGATTCTTGAGAAAGCAGCTAAAACATGTCTCAGCAATAAACTGCCAATTCTGTTGAAAATAAACTACATTGTCCAGAACAAAATGAATCCAGGTAAAGACCCAGGGGTCTGTTACACAAATGTACAGTCGTTTGAAATATTTAAGTGTAATTTTATTACTTTTCATGGCTATAAACCTGCCCACACCCTGTAAAAACAGCTGTCCAAAGGACAGACATCATCATTTCAATTGACTTAAAATATAAAAATCACTGATATTATTGAATAATATCACCATGATGTGAAAGTCCATATTGAAGTGGTTCTGCAGATATGCACATAGTGCCTGTAAAGCAATGTTTACTACTACTTTCTGATTGCTCAAAGTGTGTCCAGCATATTTAATCACCACCGTCAGATTTTTTTTAAAAAGACAATGAAATCAGGTATGCACAAGGTCATTGTCATTACTTAGGACCCCTTTTCAAACCTTTAGCTCTACTGAATACTTCACCATCACTGAAGCTCCTGTAAGTTTACTAATTTCTCCTCAATTTGTTAATTTGTTTGGACACTGGTACTGTCCCAACCATAAACTGTCAACACCGTCGGGGGTTTTAACATTATTATGTTACATTAATGTTATTTATATATACTTTTTCAGAAGCGGCATGAAGCCCCTAAGAAACAGAGCGAAAACTATCTGGCTAATGTGAACAAAAAATGCATAATATGTAAAAGAGTGATTTTTTGTCTCCCACCGTCAGATGTCACCACCGTCAGATTTTGTTCCGCTCATCATGTTGTTCCATATTTTACTAAATTGTGCTGGTTAATGAAACATTACCAGACATGTTAGTAATAATTGTGACCCAAACTTATACTCCAGCCTCCACTGAGGTGCATTTGGAGGGTTTTTTGTCACAAAACCTGACGGTGGTGACATCTGATGTAGTTCACAAAAAAGCGTGTTTTACATGTTTTTGACAAGTTTTAAGAATATGCTTCCAATAAGTATCTACAATTATGTTGAATTGTAAAAGTAATTCACTTAAATACAGTAAACGTATTTTTTTTAATTTCTAATTCTGTCTGACGCTGGTGACAAAACCAAGAAAGAGCCCATTTTATGAAAAATGTAAAACATGGGGAGCTTGGCCAATACATTCACTGCACAGCCAAGACCTTCATCTATGATAATACACCTCTATATTTTGGATTTGAACAACTTCAAAGCTGTTTATGCCACATTTTCAATAATCTAGGTCTAATTCCTAGAGTATCTAACAAATGAAGAAAAAACACATGCACAAACATACTGTGCACACACAAAAATAAAGTGTTTATGCTAGATGTCATTGACTTGAGAGGGCTATTTATTTTGCTAAATGTAGGTAATAATTAGGTCACTTTCACCACCTTCAGATTACTCTCACCACCGCGTCAGTTCTTAAGTCACCACCGTAAGAAGGAGTTTTGGACATTTTAAATGAATGTGCTTACAAAATTTTCCTTTGGAGTTGTTGAATTATCAAAGTAATAGCAAATTTAAGCCTACACAAATATTTGTGAAATTACAAAAAATTGTTTGATCTATTTAGGCATTAAGTAAGCATTGTCTGACAGCACATATTTTTGAATTAGAACACATGAAGCAGTATTAAAATAGAATGAAAGTGAATTTTCAACATTTAAAGGCGTATGTGTGAACCAAAAAACACACACAATCACTTAAAAACTCCAGATACATATGCAACCAAATCAATACACTTTTTATTGTTTTAATTGTGTCTGACGGTGTTGACAAAAAACAAGGTATGATCAGAGAAAAACCTGATTTCTGAACAAAATTCAAAATGGGGAGATTGGCCTTGTGCATTTCTGAAAAGCCAAGACCTTTGTCTACGAGGATATACCATATTATTTTGCAATTCACTTCGTTTTTTTCTTTCAAGATTACAACCTGTTTTAGCCACTTTCTCAAGAATCAGTGATATGTATATTATTTTCTTTTTTTAAGTCTGTATTAATAAAGAAAATATTTTATTTTTAAACTGGAAAGACACGTCTCTGTCTAAGTCTATCAGAACCTGTGTTTGCCTTAAAGGGGTATGCCACTATTTTGGGGCTTAATACAGTTAAAATCGTTGGCTGGGGTTTATATAGGTGGTAAAGTGTCTTATTTTTCATGTTAAGCGTTGTCTTGCTTTAAGACAAGTTAAAAGAGGGAGTATGTCGCTAAGCTAGTGAAAGTCAATGCATCCATGTAGCATTGTAGCATGCTACATGGATGCATTGACTTTCACTAGCTTAGCGACATATTCCCTCTTTTAAGACAACGCTTAACATGAAAAATAAGACACTTCACCACCTTTATAAACCCCAGCCAACGATTTTAACTGTATTAAGCCCCAAAATAGTGGCATACCCCTTTAATCCATATCTCTAGGGACCAAATTCCCCTAGTGGCGTAGTCGTGTAATTGCAGGTATTCCAACTTGATCATTATTATTTTGGGTCATCCCCTAAAAGTCCACTTGGTTACACATGCAAAAGTTGATGTCTGCTCCTGTCAATCCATACAATGCCGGATGATATACACATCATTTGAAAGAGGAGAATCTACACTTTCCAACAATGTATGGCACTGGCTTGCACACTAAAACATCGCTGAGACAATGGATCGTGCATTCATAAGAAGGTTCATTCTGATGGCTAGAAAATCATGCAGCTACTTTGACTTGAATTTGTGGACAAGGTAGCAACTCAACAAATGTCATACACCTACCATTGGAAAGGGCAGACACTGAGCTTTCCAATAGTTCCATGCATTCTCTGATAAATCAAAGAAATGTCTGTAGAAAAATGGACTAAAACACGTATTTCTATGTAATAAATGGGTGAAAAAGCTTGGTTAGATTTCACTCTTCTGTCCAGTTTAACCAATTTTCTGGGTAATCAAACCTTCTTTCACCTGTGGCTGTTCAGTACTGTCCATCATTCCATTTCAAGCTATTTAAAAGATGTTTGCGACTTGAATTGCAAACAAATAGCTGGAAAAATGAAGGTGACCCCAAACTTTTGAACGGTAGTGTATATATATTATTATCTGCCTACGCAACTGAATCCTCTTTTCTGATTGGCTGATGGGGTTGCAACTAATTCCCTATAACCTGTCAGGCGTCAAACGTGTGACTAAAGCTGGGCTTACACTGTGCGACTTTTGCCCCGATTTTGGCCCGATTTGGCACTTGCACGACTTTTTGAGAGTCGGGCCGATTTCTTGCTCAATCGCAGGTCAATCGTGAGTCTCGCATCGTGCAGTGTACATGGGGTAACGACAAGCGATTTCGCCTCACGATCGAGCAATCGCAGGGTCGCAAGAAAATCAAAACGGTTTGAAATTCTGGTCGTGGCTCGTGCGTAAATCGCACAGTTAAAGCAGCGCTACGTCCCGAATTGACACTTCACATGCACAAATTAACAGGGCCGTGCAATTCGCTGTTGAGCGCATGTTCCCTCCTCTGCAGATTGGGGAAACATGCCTGTCGCGTCGTACAGTGGAAGCATTTTGCTCGCATCCGACTGTCGGCTCGTGTAGTGTGAGGACGTGAGTCGTGAGCTGTGAACTTTTAAATAGTGAAATTCCATCGTGCAGTGTGAGCAGAAGCTTAAGACCCACGAGTGAAAATATCGCACAGTGTAAGCCCAGCTTAAGTTAGGTTAGGTTACTAATTCTAAACTGCAGGTTGCTATGACCAAAAGCCAGTCGTTAGTTCTATCGCATTTGTTTATCAAGTCAAGAGTCAGTCGTTAATTCTATCGCATTTGGTTGTCAAGCCAAGAGCCAGTCGTCAGTTCTATCGCATTTGGTTGTCAAGGCTGTCGCCCTAAAAGTTCTACTACATGCATCTGATAGAGGCGCGCCTGATTACGTGCGCACTAAATATTCTGCAGTTGGCATAATTCATTGGTTACAAATTTACAGTTAGGCCTAGCAATAGATGAGAAAAATGCCCTGTACCAAAATTCTAAGCACCTGCCTGGCCATCAATTGTATCGAAACGAGTCACCTCATCATCTGCTCCACTCCACCATGGTTTTTAAAATGTAGGCTAGGCTATTTCCCACTGCCTTCCCTTTGTTATTGATCCGAAAACATCCCTTTTTTAATTAGGCTACTCTCCTCTTGTGGGGAAGGAACACGTGTGAAAGGGGAAAGGGGAGAGTTATTAAAAATGACCCTAGCGTGGGGAATCTCTCTCTCTCTCTCTTTTACGCACAAAGTTGACAGGTAGCCTGTGATGATCAGCAGGGGGAAATAGACGCGTGATGCGATGTGTCGATTCAGCATGTAGAAGTGCTTCGCAAGTTTTTGTTTTTAAACTTACATCCCGCCGTGGGATAGGGCCAAAGGAAAATGAAATAATCACAGCGTCGGCAGGCTACCAAACGAAGATTCTAGGCGCGTCCGCACAGCAACATTCTATCTTGATAGGACATGGTTCCTACAACTTTACAGACAATAATAGATTTAAAAAGTACACCACCATAACGGCAGATAAACGGGATAACGGCCTTCGAGGTCGACCGGTTATAGAAATTAATGGCTTGGCGGAGGCAACCATTTCTCCGCGCTGCGCGCGTCGCCAAAGTTCGGAGCCGCCGCCTCGCCATTAATTTCGTATAACCGGTCACCTCGTCGGCCGTTATCCCTTACTTATATATTAATATAAAATATATATTTTTAATGTTATGCAGCTTCACGTGAAATATGAAATATTTTTAAAGGAATCTTAGAAATAACATTGTCAATACAATGAAGTTATATTCAGGGGGCCTGAGAAGGTGGGGTCTGTTTTAATAGTGGTGCCTTCAATATTGGCCTAAAGTGCAGGGGAATATCCTGGTTTGTGTTCATAGTACAGCCCTCAGAGGACTTTTTTGGCCCTTTGGGGAATTTTAAGTGACCCCTCGAATCACAAAGGTTCCCTACCCCTGACCTAAAATAAGTGTCATGTGGGTATTTTGATTTGAGAATTGTCACCATACGACTCATCTACTTGTAGTTTTACTCCTCACAAGTTACCTCACCTGAGTTAATGACTACACCCCCCTCTAGGAATATCCCTTTGATCTTTCTGTACTCTCATGGCTGTTGGGAAGACTTTACTACCCGACTTGTATACGGCAGTGCTGCTCGCTGAGGAGTGATATTTTATTTAGAGCACTGGATCTGTCAGACAGAATGTTACGTAGCCATTTATCTGGGGCACAATTAGATACATGACGACTGATGAATATTCATCAATCTTGTGCGTGTGTGTGCGCGTGCACGTGCGTGTGTGTGTGTGTGTGATGAACTCTTGTGGAGATGTAGTGTAGAGTAGTGGATGTACTGCAATAAACTAGGCTATGCTGACTATTGTACATAACAACCAATATAGAGGGCACTTCACACAGCCCCTACTTTCTTACTAATTTGTGTGTGTGTGTGTGTGTGTGTGTGTGTGTACGTGTACGTGTACGTGTACGTGTACGTTTGTGTGTGTTTTTGCATGTGTGTGTGCTCACAGTCATGTTTGTTTGTGCTTTAGTGGTGTTAATATTCAGTTATGTCAATTTACACACATAATAATAACCAACAGTAGTAGCAGCAGACCATGGGCACAGATAACGGGGGGGACATGACGTACCCAGATTTTCATTCACCTGGAGCCTTCCCCCTAACCTTTTTGCAGAAAATATCTGATTTCTGCCTTTTCATTTTGCAATGTGGAAAAT